>NC_058087.1:201135495-201305805 GCF_014858855.1 Bufo gargarizans
CAGAATCAAATAGCCGGCACCCGACCTCTGACAGGGAGCTGCGATCCGCTGAAGTTAACCCCTCAGGTACCGCACCTGAAGGGTTAACTGCCGCTGATCGCAGCTCCCTGTCAGAGGTCGGGTGCCGGCTATTTGATTCCGGCCCCCGCCTCCTGTATTTGTATTAACAGGTCAGTTATCTTCATTGGTGTCGCAGTGGCCACAGCCCCCCCCCCCCTCTCTCTTCTCATTGGCAGCGGCAGCAGCACGTGGGGGAAGGAGAGACTCCTGCACTGCGCTGCTGAGAAGAACATCAGCGTCGGGGCAGAGAACTATCATCTCGGCGGGTCTAGTCGCAAATGGCGACAAGACTAAAAAGTCTTGTCGCCATTTGTAAATTCTAAGTCGCATTGGCGACCATTTTGGTTGCCATCTGGAGCCCTGTTGTACCTCATTTCTTTACATGGTGTAGATACAGACAGTACTGCCTCCAGTCTGTATGATGTAGGTACAGACAGTACTGCCTCCAGTCTGTATGATGTAGGTACAGACAGTACTGCCTCCAGTCTGTATGATGTAGGTACAGACAGTACTGCCTCCCTTTACCTGTACGTACAGACAGTACTGCCTCCAGTCTGTATGATGTAGGTACAGACGGTACTGCCTCCAGTCTGTATGATGTAGGTACAGACGGTACTGCCTCCAGTCTGTATGATGTAGGTACAGACGGTACTGCCTCCAGTCTGTATGATGTAGGTACAGACGGTACTGCCTCCAGTCTGTATGATGTAGGTACAGACGGTACTGCCTCCAGTCTGTATGATGTAGGTACAGACGGTACTGCCTCCAGTCTGTATGATGTAGGTACAGACGGTACTGCCTCCCTTTACCTGTTACTTACAGGACCAGTACATGCCTCCAGTCTTGTATGATGTTACAGGTACAGACCAAAAAGTTGGACGCAACCTCTTATTTCAAAGAGTTTTCTTTATTTTCATGGACTATGACAATTGTAGATTCACAACTGAAGGCATCAAAACTATGAATTATCACATGTGGAATTATATACATAAACAAGTGTGAAACAACTGAAAATATGTCACATTCTAGGTTCTTCACAGTAACCGCCTTTTGCTTTGATTACTGCTTTGCACACTCTTGGCATTCTCTTGATGAGCTTCCAGAGGTAGTCACCTGAAATGGTCTTCCAACAGTCTTGAAGGAGTTCCCAGAGATGCTTAGCACTTGTTGGCCCTTTTGCCTTCACTCTGCGGTCCAGCTCACCCCAAACCATCTTGATTGGGTTCAGGTCCGGTGACTGTGGAGGCCAGGTCATCTGGCGCAGCACCCCATCACTCTCCTTCATGGTCAAATAGCCCTTATTTTCAAAGTTTTCCCAATTTTTCGGCTGACTGACCTTCATTTCTTAAAGTAATGATGGCCACTCGTTTTCTTTCCTTAGCTGCTTTTTTCTTGCCATAATACAAATTCTAACAGTCTATTCAGTAGGACTATCAGCTGTGTATCCACCTGACTGCTCCACAACGCAACTGATGGTCCCAACCCCATTTATAAGGCAAGAAATCCCACTTATTACACCTGACAGGGCACACCTGTGAAGTGAAGACCATTTCAGGTGACTACCTCTGGAAGCTCAGCAAGAGAATGCCAAGAGTGTGCAAAGCAGTAATCAAAGCAAAAGGTGGCTACTGTGAAGAACCTAGAATATGACATATTTTCAGTTGTTTCACACTTTTTTGTTATGTATATAATTCCACATGTGATAATTCATAGTTTTGATGCCTTCAGTGTGAATCTACACTTGTCATAGTCATGAAAATAAAGAAAACTCTTGGAATGAGAAGGTGTGTCCAAACTTTTGGTCTGTACAGTAGGTACAGACGGTACTGCCTCCAGTCTGTATGATGTAGGTACAGACTGTATGTACTGCTTCCTTGTAAACTATGCAATTAGGCCTCATGCACACAAGCTTATTTTTTCTCTGTAACAGATCCGCATTTTAGGCCCCGGCTGATGGTACATTACCCCTTATACCGGGGTCTAGACCTGCTCCAGATCTATCACAGGGGCCCCGGCTGATGATACATTACCCCCTTATACCGGGGTCTAGACCTGCTCCAGATCTCACAGGGCCCCGGCTGATGATACATTACCCCTTATACCGGGGTCTAGACCTGCTCCAGATCTATCACAGGGGCCCCGGCTGATGATACATTACCCCTTATACCGGGTCTAGCCTGCACCAGATCTATCACAGGGGCCCCGGCTGATGATACATTACCCCTTATACCGGGGTCTAGACCTGCACCAGATCTATCACAGGGGCCCCGGCTGATGATACATTACCCCTTATACCGGGGTCTAGTCCTGCACCAGATCTATCACAGGGGCCCGGCTGATGATACATTACCCCTTATACCGGGGTCTAGTCCTGCACCAGATCTATCACAGGGGCCCGGCTGATGATACATTACCCCTTATACCGGGGTCTAGTCCTGCACCAGATCTATCACAGGGGCCCGGCTGATGATACATTACCTCCTTATACCGGGGTCTAGTCCTGCACCAGATCTATCACAGGGGCCCCGCGGATGATGATACATTACCCCCTTATACCGGGGTCTAGTCCTGCACCAATCTATCACAGGGGCCCGGCTGATGATACATTACCCCCTTATACCGGGGTCTAGTCCTGCACCAGATCTATCACAGGGGCCCCGGCTGATGATACATTACCCCCTTATACCGGGGTCTAGACCTGCTCCAGATCTATTACAGGGGCCCCGGCTGATGATACATTACCCCCTTATACCGGGGTCTAGTCCTGCACCAGATCTATCACAGGGGCCCCGGCTGATGATACATTACCCCCTTATACCGGGGTCTAGACCTGCTCCAGATCTATCACAGGGGCCCCGGCTGATGATACATTACCCCCTTATACCGGGGTCTAGACCTGCACCAGATCTATCACAGGGGCCCCAGGTGATGATACATTACCCCCTTATACCGGGGTCTAGTCCTGCACCAGATCTATCACAGGGGCCCGGCTGATGATACATTACCTCCTTATACTGGGGTCTAGACCTGCACCAGATCTATCACAGGGGCCCCGGCTGATGATACATTGCCTCCTTATACCGGGGTCTATTCCTGCACCAGATGTATCACAGGGGCCCCGGCTGATGATACATTACCCCCTTATACCAGGGTCTAGTCCTGCACCAGATCTATCACAGGGGCCCCGGCTGATGATACATTACCCCCTTATACCAGGGTCTAGTCCTGCACCAGATCTATCACAGGGGCCCCGGCTGATGATACATTACCCCCTTATACCAGGGTCTAGTCCTGCTCCAGATCTATCACAGGGGCCCCGGCTGATGATACATTACCTCCTTATACCGGGGTCTAGTCCTGCACCAGATCTATCACAGGGGCCCCAGGTGATGATACATTACCTCCTTATACCAGGGTCTAGACCTGCACCAGATCTATCACAGGGGCCCCAGCTGATGCTACATTACCCCCTTATACCGGGGTCTAGACCTGCACCAGATCTATCACAGGGGCCCCGGCTGATGATACATTACCTCCTTATACCGGGGTCTAGTCCTGCACCAGATCTATCACAGGGGCCCCGGCTGATGATACATTACCTCCTTATACCAGGGTCTAGACCTGCACCAGATCCATCACAGGAGCCCCGGCTGATGATACATTACCTCCTTATACCGGGGTCTAGACCTGCACCAGATCTATCACAGGGGCCCCGGCTGATGATACATTACCTCCTTATACCAGGGTCTAGACCTGCACCAGATCCATCACAGGAGCCCCGGCTGATGATACATTACCCCCTTATACCGGGGTCTAGACCTGCACCAGATCTATCACAGGGGCCCCGGCTGATGATACATTACCTCCTTATACCGGGGTCTAGTCCTGCACCAGATCCATCACAGGGGCCCCGGCTGATGATACATTAGGGACCCCTATGCTCCCTGCACAACTTGTCTAGACTGTCGCGGTATATGCGGTAAGCCCGTTCCATTTCTTACTGTATTATATGATGTTTGGACATAATAAAACCTTTTCACACAGTCATTAATAGTTAGGTTTTATCTCCTTATCTGTGACTTTACATTGGGTTCTGGTTCCCGCGTTTCATTACATGAACCACTATTCACCTTGGTGGTCACATTCCACGCGTCCACTGTACGGCCAGACAAGAACGCCCGTCCTCAGCTTGGCGTCTCGTGTGTGAACAGTTAGTAATAAATGCCACAGGACATGAGATGGAGCTTCTCTGTAGGTTACTTCTGGGCTTCTTACATGGACCTCAGCAATGAACACACTGCACTGTGGTAAAACACATGTATTCTGGGTACTCGTCATACAAGCTTCACCTTATTTTGGAGGTAAAATATACCAAAAAATAAATAGTGCTGTCACCTTAAAATCCCGTAATACAGCAACAGCTGCACATCTTTAAGACAAGACCCACCAAGATGGCTCCAGCAATCACGAGATATGAAGGCAAGGTGCTGACCACTGCCTGGCAGAGGTGCTTCATATCTCCATCCCATGGGGCTTTATGATAGGCTGGGACAGAAGACTTCTCTATAGCAGCAAAGAAGATTCCAGAGAGGGGAGCGTAGTGTGTAGTGCAGAGGCTGGAGCACTGACTAATGACCGGAGCAGGACAATACATCATGAGATATGGACATAGACCTCACACTGACCAATGACCGAAGCAGGACAATACATCATGAGATATGGACATAGACCTCACACTGACCAATGACCCGAGCAGGCCGATACATCATGAGATATGGACCTCACACTGACCAATGACCGAAGCAGGCGAATACATCATGAGACGTGGACATGGACCTCACACTGACCAATGACCGAAGCAGGCGAATACATCATGAGACGTGGACATGGACCTCACACTGACCAATGACCGAAGCAGGCGAATACATCATGAGATATGGACATAGACCTCACACTGACCAATGACCCGAGCAGGCCGATACATCATGAGACATGGACCTCACACTGACCAATGACCGAAGCAGGCGAATACATCATGAGATGTGGACATGGACCTCACACTGACCAATGACCGGAGCAGGACAATACATCATGAGATATAAACATGGACCTCACACTGACCAATGAGAACATGGTGCTACCTGATGACCTGGGAATGAAGCATGGCTCTCAGACCAGTCATTGGCCGGTATGTGATGTATCGAGAAGACGCAGAACCAGTCTATGAGACATCATCCTGATAAGTGGATGTTGTCACTGTCACCCCCTTTTGCAAGCTGTGCTCCACCCCCTGCACTATGACCCCTGCAGCGCACTGAGGTCCTGGAGGTCACTGCTGATGAATATGCAGGTAACATGCAATAACCGGAGTCTGCCGTGTGCCCATCCCCCATATACACCCAGCTTTATGTATAGCGCTCGGCCGGTGTCCTTGCTGCAGAGTAACAGAATATTGCACAATTATCAGCATCCAGAGCTTCCAGTTCTTCCAGACGTGATGGAAAGTGATACCGAGCCTCAGTCCGGGCCCCGCACCCAGCTGTACATATAGAATACACTACTGGCGCCAGGGCGTGTGTCATGTGACATTAACCTCCAGCACATGGTCGTCCATACTGGGAATAACCAGGATCTGCCGCCCTGCGCTGCTGTTGCTGACTTGTCCGGCGTGGAATGGCTGCAGACGCGGCATTGGAAGTCCTTTCTGCTCTGCTGTGCCACTCAGGGGCCCCGGAGACAGTGAGGTGCTCTGAGATCGCCCCACTAGGGACCTCACCACGGATCCTCCACAGACACAGAGTCATTCTCAATCCAGCTGTCTGCAGAGACAGAAAACCAAAGCATACATCAGAGGCGGAGAAGCGGTGGAGGGAGCGCGGGGATTGGCGCAGAGAATGGACTCACCGGCATCCACCTGCTGAGTGTGCGAGTGGTGGGGCAGGTAGCGGAACAGCTGCACATCCGGGTAGGGTAGATATCCAGCAAACAGAGGCATCACCTCCATCCGAACAGTATGGCACGCCCCGTGTTTAACGGGCATCAGGACCACGCCCGAGCTCCTGCCGCACACTGCCCAGTTACTTCCACCATCAACCACTAGAAAACAGAGTGCACCATCAACTCAATCCTGTCACTGAGGGACCTCAGAGGACCCCACACAACATGGATAACCTAGGACTACTTGTTCTCACTGCCAAGACCTCAGACGAGCCCCCACCCCATTATTAACATTAAGCTGGCCACAACCGCTGTTGGCAGCACATTTGGCTGACAGCTCCTCCCCGACCTCCCTGCACGGAGACTGAGGCTGCTTTGCTAGAGGTATAAATGGCTGTCAGAGCGCTCTGTCCTCTCGAGACCGTCTCAGACATTTAATCTCTCTTGAGAACAGAGGATCGGGCATGCTGAAATCGAACAAGAGTCAAACTTTCTCAATCCATCCCTCGCCCCCTGACATCTGTTGTTAGAGTCATGACAAGCCCCCCCCCCCCCTCCTCCACACACACCCTGCCAGGACCTTACCTCCCCCCTCCTCCACACACACACATCCTGCCAGGACCTTACCCTCCCCCCCTCCTACACACACACACACACACACACACACCACACACACACACACCCTGCCAGGACCTTACCTCTCCCCCTCCTCCTCCACACACACACACCCTGCCAGGACCTTACCTCCCTCCTCCTCCACACACACACCCTGCCAGGACCTTACCTTACCACACACACCTTGCCAGGACCTTAGCTCCCCCCCCCCCCTCCTCCACACACACCCTGCCAGGACCTTACCTCCCCCCTCCTCCACACACACACACCCTGCCAGGACCTTACCTCCCTACCCTCATCCTCTCCACACACACACACACACACACCACACTGCCAGGACCTTACCTCCCCCCTCATCCTACACACACAAACACACCCTGCCAGGACCTTACCTCCCTACCCTCATCCTCCACACCCACCCACCCACACAGACAGACACACTGCCAGGACCTTACCTCCCCCCCTCCTCCTACACACACACACACACAAACACACCCTGCCAGGACCTTGCCTCCACACACACTGCCAGGACCTTACCACCCCCTCCTCCTACACACTCTCTCTCCCCCCCCCCTCCACCCACACACACACACTGCCAGGACCTTACCTCCCCCCCTCCTCCTCCTCCTCCACACACACACACACACACACACACACACACACACACACACACACACACACACACACACACTGCCAGGACCTTACCTCCCCCCTCCTCCTACACACACACACTACCAGAACTTTACCTCTTCCCCCTCCACACGTGCACACAGACACCCCCCCAGGACCTTACCACCACCTCCTCCTCTCCCCCCCACATCACACCCACCCTGCCAGGACCTTACCTCCCCCTCCTCCACACACACCTTGCCAGGACCTTACCTTACCTCCTCCACACGCGCACACACACCGTGCCAGGACCTTACCTCCCCCCCCCTCCTCCTCCACACACCCTGCCAGGACCTTACCTCCCCCCCTCCTCCTCCACACACACCCTGCCAGGACCTTACCTCCCCCCCCCTCCTCCTCCACACACACCCTGCCAGGACCTTACCTCCCCCCCCCCTCCTTCACACACACCCTGCCAGGACCTTACCTCCCCCCCCCTCCTCCACACACACACCCTGCCAGGACCTTACCTCCCCCCCCCTCCTCCACACCACACACCCTGCCAGGACCTTACCTCCCCCCCCCCCCTCCACCACACACACCCTGCCAGGACCTTACCCCCCCTCCTCCTACACCTACACACCTACACACACAGCCAGGACTTTACCTCCCCCCTCCACACACACGCGCGCGCACACACACACACACCCTGCCAGGACCTTGCCTCCCCCACACACCCACACACAGACACACACCCCAGGAACTTACCCCCCCCCCTCCTCCTCCACACACACACACACACACACACACACACACACACACCCATCAGGACCTTACCTCCCCCCCCTCCTCCACACACACCCTGCCAGGACCTTACCTCCTCCCCCCCCCGCCTCCCACACACACCCTGCCAGGACCTTGCCTCCCCCTCCCCCTCTAACACACACACACACACACACCCTGCCATACATACATACATATATACACACTGCCAGGACCTTCACCCCCCCCCCCCCCCCCCCTTTCACCCACAATGCCAGGATCTTCACCCATCTCCACACAATATGCCAGGACCTTCACACACCCTGCCAGGACCTTAACATCCCTCCTCCATACACCCTGCCAGGACCTTAACCCCCCTCCTTCACATACCCAGCCAGGACCTTACTTCCCCCTCCTTCTCCACACACACCCACCCTGCCAGGACCTTACCTACTCCTCCTCCCCCCCTCCTCCACACACACCCTGCCAGGACCTTAACACACCCCCCCCCCCCCCCCCCCGCTCCTCCGCACACACACTGCCAGGACCTAACCTCCCCCTCATCCTCCACACACACCCTGCCATGACCTTACCTTACCCCCTCCTCCACACACACCCTGCCAGGACCTTACACCCCCCCTACGCCACAAACACACACCCTGCCAGGACCTTAACCCTCCCTCCTCCCACACACACACACAGCCAGGACCTTACCTCCCCCCTCCGCCACACACACACACACACCCAGCCAGGACCTTACCTCCCCCCTCCGCCACACACACACACCCTGCCAGGACCTTACCTCCCCCCTCCGCCACACACACACCCTGCCAGGACCTTACCTCCCCCCTCCACCACACACACACACACACACACACACACACACACACCCTGCCAGGACCTTACCTCCCCCCTTCCTACACACACACACACCCTGCCATACAAACATATATACATACACACACACACACACACACACACACTGCCAGGACCTTCCCCCCCCCCCCCCCCCCCCCCCCCCTTCACCCACAATGCCAGGATCTTCACCCATCTCCACACAATATGCCAGGACCTTAACATCCCTCCTCCATACACCCTGCCAGGACCTTAACCCCCCTCCTTCACATACCCAGCCAGGACCTTACTTCCCCCTCCTTCTCCACACACACCCACCCTGCCAGGACCTTACCTACTCCTCCTCCCCCCCTCCTCCACACACACCCTGCCAGGACCTTAACACACCCCCCCCCCCCCCCCGCTCCTCCGCACACACACTGCCAGGACCTAACCTCCCCCTCATCCTCCACACACACCCTGCCATGACCTTACCTTACCCCCTCCTCCACACACACCCTGCCAGGACCTTACACCCCCCCTACGCCACAAACACACACCCTGCCAGGACCTTAACCCTCCCTCCTCCCACACACACACACACACAGCCAGGACCTTACCTCCCCCCTCCGCCACACACACACACACCCAGCCAGGACCTTACCTCCCCCCTCCGCCACACACACACCCTGCCAGGACCTTACCTCCCCCCTCCGCCACACACACACCCTGCCAGGACCTTACCTCCCCCCTCCACCACACACACACACACACACACACACACACACACACACACACACCCTGCCAGGACCTTACCTCCCCCCTTCCTACACACACACACACCCTGCCATACAAACATATATACATACACACACACACACACACACTGCCAGGACCTCCCCCCCCCCCCTTCACCCACAATGCCAGGATCTTCACCCATCTCCACACAATATGCCAGGACCTTAACATCCCTCCTCCATACACCCTGCCAGGACCTTAACCCCCCTCCTTCACATACCCAGCCAAGACCTTAAACCACCCCCCCTCCACACAATGCCAAGACCTCAGGTAACCCAAGCTCAGAAGACCATGCTTCAATGCTGAGACTTTACATACTTTCACCCGAAATATCCCCTTACCCTGGTAGAAGAGCTGAGTACTGGTGTACCCCTCACAGTCGGTCAGCGTCTCCTCCTTGTCTTGCTCCATGGGGTCACACAGTCGGGTGATGCAGACTTCCAATGAACAGAGGGACCCCATCTTACAGAATTCTGACTCTGCTGGGGGTGAGATTTCAGCACGTACAGTGTATAGGGTCTGTAGAGGGAGAATACAGCGTGTTACACCCAAGGACTGAAGAGCCCGATGCACACATGAGCTGCGGATATCCAACACAAAAAACATACCCAACTGGTCCCTGCCCAGCATGGCTACACCCAGGAAGACCAGTCTACCAGACCAGGAGGTACAGGTGACTAGCTGCACCGGAGGAGACACCTTTGTTTATAATGTCCCCTAATGACAAAGGTGACAAGGACCACTGGGAGCCATTAGTGCCCAGTGTTGTCCATCCTTCCCCTTGGCAGACCGGTCACTGCTCCTGCAGTCCGTCACCCTGTCCTTCAGTGGTCATGTGTCTCTGGGAAAAAATTATCAGCAGAATCTCATGCTGCATGTCCAGTGATGGTTACTCACATAAAAGTGCTCCAAGTGGAAGAAGTAGGTGAACGGCTGGAGATGGGCACAGGACTCCGGAAGAGGCGACGGGAAGAAGCTGACCGAGAAGCTACAGGGGAGCGATGATGGCAGACCCTGGCGCCATGTCACCTCCCACACATAGAAGAGGTACTGCTGACTCTGGAGGACCTGCGGGAGACATGACAGACACATCAGGCGAGAGGGGGCGCCGCAGAGAAGACACATCAGGCGAGAGGGGGCGCCGCAGAGAAGACACATCAGGCGAGAGGGGGCGCCGCAGAGAAGACACATCAGGCGAGAGGGGGCGCCGCAGAGAAGACACATCAGGCGAGAGGGGGCGCCGCAGAGAAGACACATCAGGCGAGAGGGGGCGCCGCAGAGAAGACACATCAGGCGAGAGGGGGCGCCGCAGAGAAGACACATCAGGCGAGAGGGGGCGCCGCAGAGAAGACACATCAGGCGAGAGGGGGCGCCGCAGAGAAGACACATCAGGCGAGAGGGGGCGCCGCAGAGAAGACACATCAGGCGAGAGGGGGCGCCGCAGAGAAGACACATCAGGCGAGAGGGGGCGCCGCAGAGAAGACACATCAGGCGAGAGGGGGCGCCACAGAGAAGACACATCAGGCGAGAGGGGGCGCCAGAGAAAAAAGAACACACAGAGTGTGTGAAAGACTTCAAAAGAGAGAGGAGAAAGACAGTAAGAAAGAACAGAGATGACAGTGAGCGCCCACTGCTGGTTGCACATGGTGATTCAGCCTACAAGTGAACGTTCTAATCCATTTCTCTCAAGCAGTCCTATAGAGTTGAATAGAGCGCAGTTCACATGCTCGATCGCTGCTGGGGGGGGGGGCGGGGGACACCAGCAGTAAATTAAAGGGGCTGTGCCATAAACTACTCACTTTAAAGTGTATTTTCACCGATCGCTCCCATTCCTACTTGGATATTATTTTTTCTTCAAATTTACCTCCTTTGCAGTTTTCTCTTGTCCCTACTTCCTGGTTTGTCATGTGACTGCAGTCACACCTCCACATGTATTCCCCGCGCGACTGAATTTATAACAGATTCAACGAACGCCCGGCATTTATCAGAGCAAAATCCACCCTCATGTCTGTCCGGCTGCTGTCACTTCCTGGGCATCAGTTCTGCACATCCGGCTTCCTCCTCCCTCTAAATAACGGCTCTCAGACGGACAGCGAATGTGCAGAGCCGACCATCCGAATCTGTTTTTATTTTTCTGTCCTTCCGACTGATCATAGGAACAGAAATATAACTGATGTGAGCATGTGCGTCCTGTATTACAAGGCCGTATTACTGCTAGCATGTGCGTCCTGTATTACAAGGCCGTATTACTGCGAGCATGTGCATCCTGTATTACAAGGCCGTATTACTGCGAGCATGTGCGTCCTATATTACAAGGCCGTATTACTGCGAGCATGTGCGTCCTGTATTACAAGGCCGTATTACTGCGAGCATGTGCGTCCTGTATT
This sequence comes from Bufo gargarizans, assembly GCF_014858855.1. Taxonomy (NCBI): domain Eukaryota; kingdom Metazoa; phylum Chordata; class Amphibia; order Anura; family Bufonidae; genus Bufo; species Bufo gargarizans. The sequence continues at coordinate 201,147,498 of NC_058087.1, forward strand.
ACAAGGCCGTATTACTGCGAGCATGTGCGTCCTGTATTACAAGGCCGTATTACTGCGAGCATGTGCGTCCTATATTACAAGGCCGTATAACTGCGAGCATGTGCGTCCTGTATTACAAGGCCGTATTACTGTGAGCATGTGCGTCCTGTATTACAAGGCCGTATTACTGCGAGCATGTGCGTCCTGTATTACAAGGCCGTATTACTGCGAGCATGTGCGTCCTGTATTACAAGGCCGTATTACTGCTAGCATGTGCGTCCTGTATTACAAGGCCGTATTACTGCTAGCATGTGCGTCCTGTATTACAAGGCCGTATTACTGCTAGCATGTGCGTCCTGTATTACAAGGCCGTATTACTGTGAGCATGTGCGTCCTGTATTACAAGGCCGTATTACTGCGAGCATGTGCGTCCTGTATTACAAGGCCGTATTACTGCGAGCATGTGCGTCCTGTATTACAAGGCTGTATTACTGTGAGCATGTGCGTCCTGTATTACAAGGCTGTATTACTGTGAGCATGTGCGTCCTGTATTACAAGGCCGTATTACTGTGAGCATGTGCGTCCTGTATTACAAGGCTGTATTACTGCGAGCATGTGCGTCCTGTATTACAAGGCCGTATTACTGTGAGCATGTGCGTCCTGTATTACAAGGCTGTATTACTGTGAGCATGTGCGTCCTGTATTACAAGGCCGTATTACTGCGAGCATGTGCGTCCTGTATTACAAGGCCGTATTACTGCGAGCATGTGCGTCCTGTATTACAAGGCCGTATTACTGCGAGCATGTGCGTCCTGTATTACAAGGCCGTATTACTGTGAGCATGTGCGTCCTGTATTACAAGGCCGTATTACTGTGAGCGTGTGTGTCCTGTATTACAAGGCCGTATTACTGCGAGCATGTGCGTCCTGTATTACAAGGCCGTATTACTGTGAGCATGTGCGTCCTGTATTACAAGGCCGTATTACTGCGAGCATGTGTGTCCTGTATTACAAGGCCGTATTACTGCGAGCATGTGCGTCCTGTATTACAAGGCCGTATTACTGCGAGCATGTGCGTCCTGTATTACAAGGCCGTATTACTGTGAGCATGTGTGTCCTGTATTACAAGGCCGTATTACTGCGAGCATGTGCGTCCTGTATTACAAGGCCGTATTACTGTGAGCATGTGTGTCCTGTATTACAAGGCCGTATTACTGCGAGCATGTGCGTCCTGTATTACAAGGCCGTATTACTGCGAGCATGTGCGTCCTGTATTACAAGGCCGTATTACTGCGAGCATGTGCGTCCTGTATTACAAGGCCGTGTTACTGTGAGCGTGTGTGTCCTGTATAACAAGGCCGTATTACTGTGAGCATGTGCGTCCACTGCAGGACGTAACTAACAGCGTCTGAAATAGAGACTGCTTTGCCTTGAGCAATGGCGGCCGGTAAGTGTAGAACGAGGCTGTTCTGATCAGCGCTGCTATCTGGGGAACGTGACAGGACGACGATATCTGTTGGCGGGATACCTTTATATAACTGGCACAACCCCTTTCACTGCACTACAAGAAGAGAACAAAGGTCCTGCCCGACTACAGCCTAGTCACTGACTCGCACCCCCTCCCCAGTCCAGCGCTGCGGGCAGTGAATGGAGCAATGCCCTTTGGGGGATACCTGGCTCTCCGCTGTGTGCAGGGGATGGAACTGCAGCTCTTGGGTGGAGCTGATGCAGCCGCCCGACAACTGGAAATGAAAGTCGCAGGTGTTTTCCACACAGACCTGGATGTACTTTCTGGAGAGGAGAAAGAAAACGGAGCATAAGACACAATGAGGGGCCGCCCGATGCATCCACACGGCTACACGCAGAGCGCCATCACCTGGTGCCCGAGGACAGCAGCGTGTGCTGAGCCTTCAGAGGAAGGTGGAACGACAGACTGATGATGGTGGAGTAGATGGACCACGGGCAGTCGACTGACACCTGAGGAAGAAGAGGAGTGTCAGCTATGGCTTGTACACAGCACACCTTAAGGGGGCGTCACTCATGCACTGACCCACACAACAATACCCTCTGCTACAGCATGCCGCGCAGCCCCCGCCCCCGGAGAAGAGGCCGCGCGCAGACCCCCGCCCCCGGAGAAGACGCTACGCACCCGCTGCTCCAGAATGCCACTACTGGCAGCGTTGTGAGAATCCTTCCCTCTACGCGGGATCTCCCCATTCATCAAGCGCCCGCCCTCGGGAAGCAGACAGACCACATCCAGCTGAAAGTCCACGACGTGATATGGAGGCGCCATGGGGAGGGAGATGCTGGTCACTTTGTCAGAGCGCTGAATACTGAGAGCGCTGACCGCCACTTCACCTGTAACGAGAGACAACAGCTGCCTGGAAGAGTTATCAGAAGGGGGTGGGGAGGATCTGGGGACATGGGTCACATCAGCTTCTGCAGAGGATGAGAGTACTCACCATGGCTTCTCTGCAGAGGATGGGAGTACTCACCATGGCTGCTCTGGTAGATGGAGACAGTGGGCTCTGCCCCCGGAATAATAGACATTGTGTCGGCGTTGCTCAGCTGCAGGGTGTCTCCGGGCTTCATGCAGTAATGTCCAGTTGTAACCGTAAACTTTAGCTTTTGTGGGACTCCGGCCAGAAGGGAATCTGTGTGGAGAGAGGAGATGGTCAGTGTGCTACTCCCCGCCCAGCGGCCCGTCACTGCACCCCCATCGGACTCACCACTCAGCGGCTCCACCTTCAGCTGAGGCTCCTGGGAGTACACATCATACTGCACAATGGGGTACACGTGGGGAAGCAGCAGCTGAACCCCGCCAAACGATGCCGCAAGCTGCCGCAGGGTGTAGGTGCCTGGTTCCTGAGCCTAAAAACACCATCATCATCAGTGGGAGGGAAAGAAAATAGGGCATCGCCACCAGCTGAGGGAAGGAAAGGAGGGCTTACAGGGCATCACTGCCAGCAGAGGGAAGGAAAGGGGGCATACAGGGCATCACCGCTAGCTGAGGGAAGGAAAAGAAGGGCATCACCGCCAGCAGAGGGAAGGAAAAGAAGGGCATCACCGCCAGCAGAGGGAAAGAAAAGAGGGCGTAAAAGGGCATCACCGCCAGCAGAGGGAAGGAAAAGGGGGCATACAGGGCATCACTGCCAGCAGAGGGAAGGAAAAGAGGGCGTACAGGGCATCACCGCTAGCTGAGGGAAGGAAAAGAGGGCGTACAGGGCATCACTGCCAGCAGAGGGGAGGAAAAGAGGGCGTACAGGGCATCACCGCCAGCTGAGGGAAGGAAAGGGGGCATACAGGGCATCACCGCTAGCTGAGGGAAGGAAAAGAAGGCGTACAGGGCATCACCGCCAGCAGAGGGGAGGAAAAGAGGGCGTACAGGGCATCACCGCCAGCTGAGGGAAGGAAAGGGGGCATACAGGGCATCACCGCTAGCTGAGGGAAGGAAAAGAAGGCGTACAGGGCATCACCGCCAGCAGAGGGAAGGAAAAGAGGGCGTACAGGGCATCACCGCTAGCTGAGGGAAGGAAAGGGGGCGTACAGGGCATCACCGCTAGCTGAGGGAAGGAAAAGAAGGGCATACAGGGCATCACCGCCAGCAGAGGGAAGGAAAAGAGGGCGTACAGGGCATCACCGCTAGCTGAGGGAAGGAAAGGGGGCGTACAGGGCATCACCGCTAGCTGAGGGAAGGAAAAGAAGGCGTACAGGGCATCACCGCCAGCAGAGGGAAGGAAAAGAGGGCGTACAGGGCATCACCGCTAGCTGAGGGAAGGAAAGGGGGCGTACAGGGCATCACCGCTAGCTGAGGGAAGGAAAAGAAGGGCATACAGGGCATCACCGCCAGCAGAGGGAAGGAAAAGAGGGCGTACAGGGCATCACCGCTAGCTGAGGGAAGGAAAGGGGGCGTACAGGGCATCACCGCCAGCAGAAGGAAGGAAAAGGGGGCGTACAGGGCATCACCGCTAGCTGAGGGAAGGAAAGGGGGCGTACAAGGCATCACCGCTATCAAAGGGGAGGAAAAGGGGCCGTACAGGGCATCACCGCTATCAAAGAGGAGGAAAAGGGGGCGTACAGGGCATCACCGCTAGCAGAAGGAAGGAAAAGGGGGCATACAGGGCATCACCGCTAGCTGAGGGAAGGAAAGGGGGTGTACAGGGCATCATTGCCAGCAGAAGGAAGGAAAGAGGGCGTACAGGGCATCACCGCCAGCAGAAGGAAGGAAAAGGGGGCGTACAGGGCATCACCGCTAGCAGAAGGAAGGAAAAGGGGGCGTACAGGGCATCACCGCTAGCTGAGGGAAGGAAAGGGGGCGTACAGGGCATCATTGCCAGAGTAGGGGGAGGAATACCAGGGCACACCACACGTACTGGGGTCTGTAAGTGGATGCTTGGTACCTGGGTGTGGAAGGTCACTCGGTTAAGTCCCGGCTCCAGGACGACGTTGTGGCAGCGCAGGCTGTGGGTGCCATGGTCCAGGCTGAGGCCGGAGTGTCTGTCCTGGGCTGAGGAGGCGCTGGTGTCCTGCGGCCGCAGTAACATGTGCACATTCCTGCAGATGACACCTGTGCTGACCAGCCCGCCCTCCGAAGGACTCTTCTCATGCATCTCTGACAGCTCCAGGACGGGCGGAGGTACTCTAACTCCCAGCGGAGTATCCGGCAGAAAGTGCATGGTGCCCCCTGCTGGCTTGTGCCGGGTCAACCACTCTGCGGTTTTGCGGTAGCTGTTCTTGTCCAAACTATAGTGGAAATATCCTGAGAGATGCTCCAGGTGGAAAGGCTCCGGCATCAGGCTGAGGAGCGTCAGCTCAATGGACAAGGACCCCCCAACATGAACAACCGCATTGGGGGGATCGAAGTGGAGAGAGGTCAGCTGAGTGAACGAGCTAAGCGGGAGGCTGATTGGTTACCTGAGGAGAGCGACGGAGAGGATAAAGTAAAGCCTGTTACCCTGCCCTCACCCCACCATGGTACCTACCCTCACCCCACCCACCATGTGACCCCTCCATCACCATGGTACCTACCCTCAGCCCACCCACCATGTGAACCCTCCATCACCATGGTACCTACCCTCAGCCCACCCACCATGTGACCCTCCCCAATACAATGTTACCTTGCCATTACCCCAGCTACCATGTGACCATCATCATGTTACCTACCCTGGGGCTTCCCCTCATCATCATGTGACCCTCCACTGTCGCCATGTTACCCACCCTGTGGTTCCCTTGCTCATTATGGGATCCTCCCCCCATCACCTACATTACCTACTCTAGGGCTTTCCCTTGTCATCGTGTGACCCTCCATGACCATGTTACCTACTCTAGGGCTTCCCCTGGTCATCGTGTGACCCTCCATGACCATGTTACCTACTCTAGGGCTTTCCCTGGTCATCGTGTAGTCTCCCCATCCCGCTGGCTAGCTCACACTGCTGCCCCTGCATGGGCCGAACCTGCAGTACCTGTGTCCTGTGCTGAGAGTCGGAGGATCTCATGACCGTATCGGATACGCTCGTCTTGGGGTACGTTGCCGTCAGTGGCCAGAAGACTGCATGTTTTCAGGTATCTGCTGGACAGTCAAGGAGAAGCCGAGGAGAGGGTGCAGGCGTTACTCCGCACAGCTATGTCCCCTGTATCCCACAAGACTAGGGGTTAACAAGTCATAGGGGCAGCTGAAGGTGAACTACCGGGGGAGCAGAGGGTTACCAACAGAAAGGATACGCCTCGTTCTGCCCCAGCAGCTTCTGACATTCTGCCAGCTGTTTGCGAGTGTGCGTGAGGGGCAGGGCCCAGCCTTCAGCCTGGTACATGCGGAGTGCCCCCTGTAAATAGGGCTCCGCCTTCTGCGGAAGAGACTTCTTCCTGAAGAGAGAAACACGAGTCAAGAGCCTTCCATCCTACCCCACCGAGAAAGCATAGGACGCTGCAGTCAAGGGTGGAAATGAAGCGGTGAACAAGAGGAGGGTGCAGAGCAGAGAAGACTGAGGCGGTGAACAGGGAGAGGGTGCAGAGCGGAGAAGACTGAGGTGGTTAACAGGGAGAGGGTGCAGAGCAGGGAAGACTGAGGCGGTGAACAGGGAGAGGGTGCAGAGAAGACTGAGGCGGTGAACAGGGAGAGGGTGCAGAGAAGACTGAGGCGGTGATCAGGGAGAGGGTGCAGAGCGGAGAAGACTGAGGTGGTGAACAGGGAGAGGGTGCAGAGCAGGGAAGACTGAGGTGGTGAACAGGGAGAGGGTGCAGAGAAGACTGAGGTGGTTAACAGGGAGAGGGTGCAGAGCCGAGAAGACTGAGGCGGTGAACAGGGAGAGGGTGCAGAGCGGAGAAGACTGAGGCGGTGAACAGGGAGAGGGTGCAGAGCGGAGAAGACTGAGGCGGTGAACAAGAGGAGGGTGCAGAGCGGAGAAGACTGAGGCGGTGAACAAGAGGAGGGTGCAGAGCGGAGAAGACTGAGGCGGTGAACAAGAGGAGGGTGCAGAGCGGAGAAGACTTAGGCGGTGAACAAGAGGAGGGTGCAGAGAAGACTGAGGTGGTGAACAAGAGGAGGGTGCAGAGCGGAGAAGACAGGCAGTGAACAAGAGGAGGGTGTAGAGTGGAGAAGACTGAGGTGGTGAACAGGGAGAGGGTGCAGAGCGGAGAAGACTGAGACGGTGAACAGGGAGAGGGTGCAGAGAAGACTGAGGCGGTGAACAGAAGAGGATGCAGAAAAGACTGAGGTGGTGAACAAGAGGAGGCTGCAGAAAAGACTGAGGTGGTGAACAGAAGAGGATGCAGAAAAGACTGAGGCGGTAAACAGAAGAGGGTGCAGAGAAGACTGAGGCGGTAAACAGAAGAGGGTGCAGAGAAGACTGAGGCGGTGAACAGGGAGAGGGTGCAGAGAAGACTGAGGCGGTGAACAGAAGAGGATGCAGGAAAGACTGAGGTGGTGAACAAGAGGAGGCTGCAGAGAAGACTGAGGTGGTGAACAGAAGAGGATGCAGAAAAGACTGAGGCGGTAAACAGAAGAGGGTGCAGAGAAGACTGAGGCGGTGAACAGAAGAGGGTGCAGAGAAGACTGAGGTGGTGAACAGGCAGAGATAGTAGATGGGGTGCAGGCAGTTTACATGTAGAAGTCGGCCAGGTTCTTCCCCACTAGTTTGGCGGACCGGCCTCTCCCGATGCTGCTGTACATCTCTATGGTGGCATGTGCCAGGTCCTGCAGAGACACAAGGTGGGTAAGAGGTGAAAGGTGGGTCTCAGGGGATGTGAGAGGTTGGGGTTCTGCATTTCCTTACCAGGTAATGCTTCTCAAACGACTCCTCTGAGGATAGCGCCTCCTGCAGCTTCTTGTAGGGACTCTGCGCCGTGTTCGCTGCGGAGGAGAAAAGAGATAAATACATTGGAGGAAGAGAAACAGAAGGGAGGGTCGTCACCCTGCACACAGGAAGCTCACCTGTCTCTGGCCTCTCCGCTCCTAACCCAGCCAGTAAATCCACCGTCCTCTGCAGGTCCTCCGAGCATGGGCCGGACTCCGACACCAAACCACACAGGGATCCAAGAGCCTGCAGCTAGAACCACCAAGATCCCGTCAGGAGATGTAACGGCTGCGCAACTCCACATGACATGGCACCAGGCTCGCACCTCATACAGTGACCCACACGACAGAACGACCCTCCTCCTCCTCATACAGTGACCCACACGACAGAACGACCCTCCTCCTCCACCTCATACAGTCACCTAAACAAGAGCGACCCTCCACCACCTCATACAGTGACCCACATGACAGAGTGACCCTCCACCACCTCATACAGTGACCCAAACAAGAGCTACCTTCCACCACCTCATGCAGTGACCCACACAACAGAGCGACCCTCCACCACCTCATACAGTGACCCACACAACAGAGTGACCCTCCACCACCTCATACAGTGACCCACATGACAGAACGACCCTCCACCTCATACAGTCACCTAAACAAGAGCGACCCTCCACCACCTCATACAGTGACCCACACGACAAAGCGACCCTCCACCACCTCAAACAGTGTCCCACATGACAGAGCGACCCTCCACCACCTCATACAGGGACCTGCACAACAGAGTGAACCTCCACCTCCTCATACAGTGATCCACACGAGAGACAGTTACCCACATGACCCCATAGACCAGCATAACATCCCCACCAAGCAGAGTGACCGACAAGGCAGACTGACCTTCTCAATTGCATAGCTCCAAAGCCCCACAGTGTGGGAGATATTGGCCTCGATCTGGGCCCTCTCACAACAGCCCTCAATCCTCTGAAGAACTTCCAGACAGCTCAGGAACACCCAACAGTCCAGTGCCCCTGGGGGGACGGTCACCTGCAGGATCATACACCACGTGAATGTAAGCCTACAGTAATGAAAGCCAAGGCAGTAAACGCATGGCCTGTGAACACCTCTGCTCACCTCCAACAGCCGCAGCTCCTGCACACAGTTATGGAGGAGCTCCAGTGCTCGAGCAGAAACCTCCCAGGGTCGCTGCAGGAAGAGGAGGAGAGTGCACTGGCGGGAAAAGAGGTAACTGCGCAGTTCCAGCAGGTTGGCCCGACGTCGCTGGATCAAGTCTCTCTTCTCCATGTCAATGGGTTTCCGTAGAGCGAGACCATCCCAGCTCTGCACCGGCTGACAAAAGGAACTGAGCCAGTTTGCCCCATCTGGAACGGAATGTCACTGCGATCAGCGTCTGGTTCAAGGGAAGGTCAGTCAGACAAGGCAGAGTGTGACCTCTATTCTGTACAGGACAGAAGCCTCAGGGCTTAGAGTTGTGGGGGACATCTCTGAGTGTCTCCTGACAGACAAAGCCCATCCAGGAAGAGACCCTCATATTCAGAGGTAAGCTCTGTCCACAGTACACACATCGGCTTCAGCTACTCACCACCAGCACCAAAGTTCAGCACATACTGAGAGAAGAGGGCGTCCAACTCATCATACTGGACCAAGGCGTCCTCAAACTGCTGCAGCATCTCAAAGACAAAAGCCAACTCCTCCTGAGGACAAAGAAGACAAAGCCATGAGAGTGGCTGGAATTAACGTCACTACAAACACGGCCTAAGTCAGCGGACATTCTACAATGACCCATTATGGCCTCTATTCCAGTGTACATCCCGAGAAGGACAACCACTGGGCAGGAACGCTCAGGTCAGGGAGACAACTGCAGTCTGTGGGGAGCGGTGCCAGGTGCTTCACGCACCTTGTGTGGAGGACATCCATGAAGCAGCTTCTTACTGAAGTGCAATCAAGACGTAAAAGACCATGTCGAGGCCTGTGTCTCCACCACGTGCTCTCCACAGAGACCCCTGAGCGCCCTGACAGGAGTCCCTGGAATAAGAGGACAAATCAGAGATGACTACAACCTCCCACACATTCTGACCGAGCTGGAAACTGACCTGGACCATGAAATAGTCACAGAAGCTCCAGCCAGGCTCCGTCCTCTTTTCTCGGAGTGTTCTCATCTCGTCTTCAAAGTGTCCGAGGTTACGGGTGAAGGAAGTGAGGAGCAACGTGCGCAACTTGGACAGAAAGAGAGACCAGGACTCCTGGGAGCGGGATGTTTCCTTCAGAGGGTCCACAAGTACCATGCACCTGCAGGACAAGCACCTGTCACTCCCCAGTAACAAGGACCATGAAGGACCCATCCCACCCTTCAGTGCATGCCGTTATTGATGGAGGATGAACATCTGCCACGATTCTCAGGGTTGTTAGACTTCGGAAAGACATATGGGGGGGATCCTGAGGCTCAGCCTGGGGGAGGCCAGTGAAGTAGCTAGAGGTGTGGATGACCTGCAGCACAGAGAGAGCCACCCCCGATACAGTGCACATCACATGGTAGACGTGCACCAGACAAGACTTGTGTACCAGTTCCCCATGGTCGAAGCACCATTCTCTGAAGCCGTATCCAAACCTTACAAAATTACCAGATGACTGCGAGAAGTGAGTGGACGCTCACAACTTCATCATCACCTACATGTGCCGCCAGATGGAATGATGGCTGCCGCGTACTGTGATAGGGTAAAGCATGTGTAAAGCCGCCCATCACCTGATCTGGGCAGCGATAGACGTGCACGATAAGATGTTGGTGTATGGGGGACCGCCGCATGTTTATATGGACACGTGCAGGACACGACCCCCGCCCCATCACCGGACGCTTCGGATCTGGGCAGCGATGGACGTGCACGCTAAGATGTTGGTGTATGGGGGACCGTCGCATGGTTATATGGACACGTGCAGGACATGACCCCGCTCCTCCCCCCGCCCCCATCACCTGTCGCTTTGCTTGTTGCAGAAGTCGCTCCGGATCTTGTCAGCGATGGACGTGCGCGGTAAGATGTTGGTTTTGTTCTTCTTCTTGGCTTCACTCTCTACGACAACGATCAACCAGTCGGTGGTGCCGTGAGCGCGCAGCACATTCTGCCACTTGGTGAGGTCATCCTTGGTGGTGGCTTTATACACTTCTGTGTCCTACAAACAGTTACAGAGGCCACAGGTCACAGTCATGTACCTCACCCACAACCCCCATCCTGCCCCTGCACACAGCACAGCCGGGGTTGTATTCCACTGACCACAGAAAACCTCAGCCCCTCAAACACACAAAGCGCCAGGCGAGGCAGCGCCAGGCGAGGCAGCGCCAGGCGAGGCAGCGACAGGCGAGGCAGCGACAGGCGAGGCAGCCAAATACAACACCCAGAAGGAATCATACCCTCCATATAACACACACATCACCCGGGTACAGGCTTCTACCCTCCGGATAACACACACACACACATCACCCAGGTACAGGCTTCTACCCTCCGTATAACACAGACACATCACCCGGGTACAGGCTTCTACCCTCCGTATAACACACACACACACACACACACACATCACCCAGGTACAGGCTTCTACCCTCCGTATAACACACACATCACCCGGGTACAGGCTTCTACCCTCCGTATAACACACACATCACCCGGGTACAGGCTTCTACCCTCCGGATAACACACACACACACATCACCCAGGTACAGGCTTCTACCCTCCATATAACACACACACACACACACACACACATCACCCGGGTACAGGCTTCTACCCTCCGTATAACACACACACACACACACACATCACCCAGGTACAGGCTTCTACCCTCCGTATAACACACACATCACCCGGGTACAGGCTTCTACCCTCCGTATAACACACACATCACCCGGGTACAGGCTTCTACCCTCCGTATAACACACACATCACCCAGGTACAGGCTTCTACCCTCCATATAACACACACATCACCCGGGTACAGGCTTCTACCCTCCGTATAACACACACATCACCCGCGTACAGGCTTCTACCCTCCGTATAACACACACATCACCCGGGTACAGGCTTCTACCCTCCGGATAACACACACACACACACCACACACACACACACACACACACATCACCCAGGTACAGGCTTCTACCCTCCATATAACACACACACACACACCACACACACACACACATCACCCCGGGTACAGGCGTCTACCCTCCGTATAACACACACACACATCACCCGGGTACAGGCTTCTACCCTCCGTATAACACACACACACATCACCCGGGTACAGGCTTCTACCCTCCGTATAACACACACATCACCCGGGTACAGGCTTCTACCCTCCGTATAACCACACATCACCCGGGTACAGGCTTCTACCCTCCGTATAACACACACATCACCCGGGTACAGGCTTCTACCCTCCGTATAACACACACATCACCCGGGTACAGGCTTCTACCCTCCGTATAACACACACATCACCCGGGTACAGGCTTCTACCCTCCGTATAACACACACATCACCCGGGTACAGGCTTCTACCCTCCGTATAACACACACATCACCCGGGTACAGGCTTCTACCCTCCGTAACACACACACACACACACACATCCCGGGTACAGGCTTCTACCCTCCGTATAACACACACATCACCCGGGTACAGGCTTCTACCCTCCGTATAACACACACATCACCCGGGTACAGGCTTCTACCCTCCGTATAACACACACACACACATCACCCGGGTACAGGCTTTACCCTCCGATAACACACACACACACACACACACACACACACATCACCCGGGTACAGGCTTCTACCCTCCGTATAAACACAGACACATCACCCGGGTACAGGCTTCTACCCTCCGTATAACACACACATCACCCGGGTACAGGCTTCTACCCTCCGTATAACACACACATCACCGGGTACAGGCTTCTACCTCCGTATAACACACACATCACCCGGGTACAGGCTTCTACCCTCCGTATAACACACCATCACCCGGGTACAGGCTTCTACCCTCCGTATAACACACACACATCACCCGCATACAGGCTTCTACCCTCCATATAACACACACCATCACCCGCATACAGGCTTCTACCCTCCATATAACACACACACACATCACCCGGGTACAGGCTTCTACCCTCCGTATAACACACACTCACCCGGGTACAGGCTTTACCCTCCATACACACACATTCATCACTACTCCATTACACACACTACCCTACACCCGGGTACAGGCTTCTACCCTCCGTATAACACACACATCACCCGGGTACAGGCTTCTACCCTCCGTATAACACACACATCACCCGGGTACAGGCTTCTACCCTCCATATAACACACACATCACCCGGGTACAGGCTTCTACCCTCCATATAACACAACATCACCCGGGTACAGGCTTCTACCTCCGTATAACACACACATCACCCGGTACAGGCTTCTACCCTCCGATAACACACACACACACACATCACCGGGTACAGGCTTCTACCCTCCGTACACACACCACACACATACACATCACCCGGGTACAGGCTTCTACCCTCCGTATAACACACACATCACCCGGGTACAGGCTTCTACCCTCCGTATAACACACACATCACCCGGGTACAGGCTTCTACCCTCCGTATAACACACACATCACCCGCATACAGGCTTCTACCCTCCATATAACACACACACATCACCCGCATACAGGCTTCTACCCTCCATATAACACACACACACACATCACCCGGGTACAGGCTTCTACCCTCCGTATAACACACACATCACCCGGGTACAGGCTTCTACCCTCCATATAACACACACACATCACCCGGGTACAGGCTTCTACCCTCCGTATAACACACACATCACCCGGGTACAGGCTTCTACCCTCCGTATAACACACACATCACCCGGGTACAGGCTTCTACCCTCCGTATAACACACACATCACCCGGGTACAGGCTTCTACCCTCCGTATAACACACACACATCACCCGGGTACAGGCTTCTACCCTCCATATAACACACACACATCACCCGGGTACAGGCTTCTACCCTCCGTATAACACACATCACCCGGGTACAGGCTTCTACCCTCCGTATAACACACACATCACCCGGGTACAGACTTCTACCCTCCGTATAACACACACATCACCCGGGTACAGGCTTCTACCCTCCGTATAACACACACATCACCCGGGTACAGGCTTCTACCCTCCGTATAACACACACACATCACCCGGGTACAGGCTTCTACCCTCCATATAACACACACACATCACCCGGGTACAGGCTTCTACCCTCCGTATAACACACACATCACCCGCATACAGGCTTCTACCCTCCATATAACACACACATCACCCGGGTACAGGCTTCTACCCTCCGTATAACACACACATCACCCGGGTACAGGCTTCTACCCTCCATATAAACACACACATCACCCGGGTACAGGCTTCTACCCTCCGTATAACACACACATCACCCGGGTACAGGCTTCTACCCTCCGTATAACACACACATCACCCGGGTACAGGCTTCTACCCTCCGTATAACACACACATCACCCGGGTACAGGCTTCTACCCTCCGTATAACACACACATCACCCGCATACAGGCTTCTACCCGCCATACACTAGCTGTAATAGACACCGCCACCCCGGGTGCACAGTATGGAGCTTCCTACCTCAGCTGGTGCGGCTGCATTTAGGCAGAATCTCACACGGCCCTGGTATATAACACAGGACGTCACAGCTCCAGACGTCAGATCCCAAGAACCCCCCCCCCCCCCCACACACACACAGACTGGTCCCAGCATAGTGTGTGGGAATCTACCAGCACTGTGACCCCATCTGACTAGGTCTCCAGGAATCCCGCACCGCCCCCATCTGTGGGAAACATATGGACATTTTCTAGTCCTGTACTGGACTGCGCTGCGGACAGACATCACCATCATATCTGCTATACAGACTGGCCCCATATACATCATCACAGAAAGAAGTCCCACCTCCCCCATACACACCACCATCATGTTCTGGACCATCTCCAAACATACACCATCCAGACCCATTGTTTTGAGCAGCAGCTGATCTCCAAAGTGACCGCCGTGAGCAGCGTGGACAGAAGCTAGACGGGCTGAGGGTGACTCTACAAGGTAGGTTGTCTGGAGCCATGCTGACTGCAGTGCATCCCACAGCTGCTGGAGGGGGCGTAAGGGGGAAGCCATAGAGCAAGCACAACCATCATAGAAACCTAGAATGTGTCGGCAGATAAGACCCATTCGGCCCATCTAGTCTGCCCAATATACTGAATACTATGGATAGCCCCCGGCCCTATCTTATATGGAGGATGGCCTTATGCCTATCCCATGCATGCTTAACCTCCTCCACTGTATTTGCAGCTACCACTTCTGCAGGAAGGCTATTCCCTGCATCCACTACTCTCTCAGTAAAGTAATACTTCCTGATATTACTGTTAACCCTTTGCCCCTCTAATGTAACACTCTGTCCTCTTGTAGCAGTTTTTCTTCCTGTAAATCTTCTCTCCTCTTTTCCCTTGTTGCTTCCCTTTATGTATTTAGCCGTCTCTCTCATCTCCCCTCTGTCTCGTCTTTCTTCCAAGCTCTACATGTTAAGGTCCTTTCACCTTTCCTGGTAAGTTTTATCCTGCAATCCATGGACCAGTTTAGTAGCTCTTCTCTGAACCCTCTCCAAAGTATCAGTATCCTTCTGGAGATATGGCCTCCAGTACTGCGCACAATACTCCAGATGAGGTCTCACTAGTGCTCTGTGGAGCGGCATGAGCGCCCCCTCTGTCTACTGGTAATGCCTCTCCCTATACACCCCAGCATTCTGCTAGCATCTCCTGCTGCTCTGTGACATGGTCTGCCTACCTTTAAGTCTTCTGAAATAATGACCCCTAAATCCCTTTCCTCAGATACTGAGGTCAGGACTGTATCACTGGTTGTATATTCTGCTCTTGGGTTTTTACGCCCCAGGTGCATTATCTCGCACTTATCAACATTACATTTTAGTTGCTAGATTTTTTACCATTCCTGTAGTTTTCCTAAGTCCTTTTCCATTTGGTGTATCCCTCCAGGAACATCAACCCTGTTACACATCTTTGTGTCATCAGCAAAAAGACCTACCTTACCATCGAGGCCTTCTGCAATGTCGCTGATAGATATTTAACCCCCTCAACCCCGCTAGCTTAAACCCCCTTAATGACCAGAGCACTTTTTACACTTCTGTACTACACTACTTTCACCGTTTATCGCTCGGTCATGCAACTTACCACCCAAATGAATTTTACCTCCTTTTCTTCTCACTAATAGAGCTTTCATTTTGTGGTATTTCATTGCTGCTGACATTTTGTTTGTTATTAATCGAAATTTACCTACATTTTTGCAAAAAAATGAAATTTTTCACTTTGTTGTAAAATTTTTTAAAAAAAACGACATCTATATATACATTTTTCTCTAAATTTATTGTTCTACATGTCTTTGATAAAATAAAAAAATGTTAGGGTAAAAAAAAAAAAAAAAAAAAATGGTTTGGGTAAAAGTTATAGCGTTTACAAACTAAGGTACAAAAATGTGAATTTTGGCTTTTTGAAGCAGCTCTGACTTTCTGAGCACCTGTCATGTTTCCTGAGGTTCTACAATACCCAGACAGTAGAAACACCCCACAAATGACCCCATTTCGGAAAGTAGACACCCTAAGGTATTCGCTGATGGGCATAGTGAGTTCATAGAACTTTTTATTTTTTATCACAAGTTAGCGGAAAATTATGATTTTTTTTATTTTATTTTTTCCTTACAAAGTCTCATATTCCACTAACTTGTGACAAAAAATAAAAACTTCCATGAACTCACTATGCCCATCACAAAATACCTTGGGGTGTCTTCTTTCCAAAATGGGGTCACTTGTGGGGTAGTTATACTGCCCTGGCATTTTAGGGGCCCTAATGTGTGAGAAGTAGTTTGAAATCAAAATGTGTAAAAAATGACCGGTGAAATCCTAAAGGTGCTCTTTGGAATATGTGCCCCTTTGCCCACCTTGGCTGCAAAAAAGTGTCACACATGTGGTATCGCCGTACTCAGGAGAAGTTGGGGAATGTGTTTTGGGGTGTCATTTTACATATACCCATGCTGGGTGAGAGAAATATCTCTCTATAATGCCAACTTTGTATAAAAAAAATAAATGGGAAAAGTTGTCTTTTGCCGAGATATTTCTCTCACCCAGCATGGGTATATGTAAAAAGACACCCCAAAACACATTCCCCAACTTCTCCTGAGTACGGCGATACCAGATGTGTGACACTTTTTTGCAGCCTAGGTGGGCAAAGGGGCACAAATTCCTTTTAGGAGGGCATTTTTAGACATTTGGATCCCAGACTACTTCTCACGCTTTAGGGCCCTAAAATTCCAGGGCAGTATAAATACCCCACATGTGACCCCATTTCGGAAAGAAGACACCCCAAGGTATTCAATGAGGGGCATAGCGAGTTCATAGATTATTTTTTTTGGCACAAGTTAGCGGAAATTTTTTTGTTTTTTCTCACAAAGTCTCCCTTTCCGCTAACTTGGGACAAAAATTTCAATCTTTCATGGACTCAATATGCCCCTCACGGAATACCTTGGGGTGTCTTCTTTCTGAAATGGGGTCACATGAGGGACATGTGTGCAGACAGCCTATCACACACCTTATATACCCACCAAGGGATGTGTGCACAGACAGCCTATAACACCTTATATACCCCCCCAAAGGATATGTGTGCAGACAGCCCATCACACACCTTATATACCCACCGAGGGATATGTGTGCAGACAGCCTATCACACACCTTATATACCCACCGAGGGATATGTGTGCAGACAGCCTATCACACACCTTATATACCCACCGAGGGATATGTGTGCAGACAGCCTATCACACACCTTATATACCCACCGAGGGATATGTGTGCAGACAGCCTATCACACCTTATATACCCACCGAGGGATATGTGTGCAGACAGCATATCACACCTTATATACCCACCGAGGGATATGTGTGCAGACAGCCTATCACACCCCTTATATACCACCGAGGGATATGTGTGCAGACAGCCTATCACACCTTATATACCCACCGAGGGATATGTGTGCAGACAGCCTATCACACACCTTATATACCACCGAGGGATATGTGTGCAGACAGCATATCACACCCCTTATATACCACCGAGGGATATGTGTGCAGACAGCCTATAACACCTTATATACCCACAGAGGGATGTGTGTGCAGACAGCCTATCACACCCCTTATATACCACCGAGGGATATGTGTGCAGACAGCCTATCACACCTTATATACCCACCGAGGGATATGTGTACAGACAGCCTATCACACCTTATATACCCACCGAGGGATATGTGTGCAGACAGCCTATCACACACCTTATATACCCACCGAGGGATATGTGTGCAGACAGCCTATTACACCTTATATACCCACCGAGGGATATGTGTGCAGACAGCCTATCACACACCTTATATACCCACCGAGGGATATGTGTGCAGACAGCCTATCACACCCCTTATATACCACCGAGGGATATGTGTGCAGACAGCCTATCACACCTTATATACCCACCGAGGGATATGTGTACAGACAGCCTATCACACCTTATATACCCACCGAGGGATATGTGTGCAGACAGCCTATCACACACCTTATATAGCCACCGAGGGATATGTGTGCAGACAGCCTATCACACCTTATATACCCACCGAGGGATATGTGTGCAGACAGCCTATCACACACCTTATATACCCACCGAGGGATATGTGTACAGACAGCCTATCACACCTCATATACCCACCGAGGGATATGTGTACAGACAGCCTATCACACCCCTTATATACCCACCGAGGGATATGTGTACAGACAGCCTATCACACCCCTTATATACCCACCGAGGGATATGTGTACAGACAGCCTATCACACCCCTTATATACCACCGAGGGATATGTGTGCAGACAGCCTATCACACACCTTATATACCCACCGAGGGCTATGTGTACAGACAGCCTATCACACCTTATATACCCACCGAGTGATATGTGTGCAGACAGCCCATCACACCTTATATACCCACCGAGGGATATGTGTGCAGACAGCCTATCACACACCTTATAAACCCACCGAGGGATATGTGTACAGACAGCCTATCACACACCTTATATAGCCACCGAGGGATATGTGTGCAGACAGCCTATCACACACCTTATATAGCCACCGAGGGATATGTGTACAGCCTATCACACCTTATATACCCACCGAGGGATGTGTGTGCAGACAGCCTATCACACACCTTATATACCCACCGAGGGATATGTGTGCAGACAGCCTATCACACCTTATATACCCACCGAGGGATATGTGTGCAGACAGCCTATCACACACCTTATATACCCACCGAGGGATATGTGTGCAGACAGCCTATCACACCCCTTATATACCACCGAGGGATATGTGTGCAGACAGCCTATCACACCTTATATACCCACCGAGGGATATGTGTACAGACAGCCTATCACACCTTATATACCCACCGAGGGATATGTGTGCAGACAGCCTATCACACACCTTATATAGCCACCGAGGGATATGTGTGCAGACAGCCTATCACACCTTATATACCCACCGAGGGATATGTGTGCAGACAGCCTATCACACACCTTATATACCCACCGAGGGATATGTGTACAGACAGCCTATCACACACCTTATATACCCACCGAGGGATATGTGTGCAGACAGCCTATCACACCTTATATACCCACAGAGGGATGTGTGTGCACACAGCCTATCACACCCCTTATATACCACCGAGGGATATGTGTGCAGACAGCCTATCACACACCTTATATACCCACGAGGGCTATGTGTACAGACAGCCTATCACACCCCTTATATACCCACCGAGGGATATGTGTACAGACAGCCTATCACACCTTATATACCCACCGAGTGATATGTGTGCAGACAGCCTATCACACCTTATATACCCACCGAGGGATATGTGTGCAGACAGCCTATCACACACCTTATATACCCACCGAGGGATATGTGTACAGACAGCCTATCACACACCTTATATAGCCACCGAGGGATATGTGTGCAGACAGCCTATCACACACCTTATATAGCCACCGAGGGATATGTGTGCAGCCTATCACACCTTATATACCCACCGAGGGATGTGTGTGCAGACAGCCTATCACACCTTATATACCCACCGAGGGATGTGTGTGCAGACAGCCTATCACACACCTTATATACCCACCGAGGGATATGTGTGCAGACAGCCTATCACACACCTTATATAGCCACCGAGGGATATGTGTACAGCCTTCGGCGCATTGGAACCAATACATTTTAATACTGTATGGAGCTCCAGCTCCTGCTCCGTACAGTTTTGGAACGAAGTTTTATGCGAATCGACTTCGGATGTTTCATACTAATACCAATTCTAATAGAACCAGGGCATTTATTGGGCGATTCATGGATCAAACACCTGGTGTGAATTAAGTGTCATTCACACGTCTGTGTCAGTGCTGAAATCCGTGAGCAGGTTGTCAGTGATGCTTCTGTGAAGGATCCGTGTTGGGTCCATGTGTCAGTTTTTTGCTGTCCGTGTTGCATCCGTGTTTCACTGACACTGAACAGCTGAAAAATTATTTCCAAAGCATCTCTTAATCATCCGTGAAACACGGACGCAACATGAATGGCATCTGTGGTTTTCACTGACCCATAGACTATAACAGACGTGATGGATCCGTGAATACGGACACAATAGAGCATGCATCCGTGCCAAAAACACTGACCCACAGACCGCGCTAAAACACTGATGTGTGAATGAGGCTTTAGAGAACAGCAAGTTGTGCAAAAAGTCCTGAAACCCTAAACATTTGGACGTGTGCATTCAGAAGGTCAGAGGAGGTCACATTACGTTCTCCTGTAAAGGTCAGAGGGCATTGTAGGGTCAGCCTGAAATTTCACTTACTAGCTAAATAGCCCAACTTTTTGTGAGTAGTTTGTATCATCACATCCTATACAGACGACGTCCCGGAGCGTCCCCCGACATATCTCATCACATCCTATACAGACGACGTCCCGGAGCGTCCCCCGACATATATCACTGCATCCTATACAGACGACGTCCCGGAGCGTCCCCCGACATATATCATCGCATCCTATACAGACGACGTCCCGGAGCGTCCCCCGACATATATCATCACATCCTATACAGACAACGTCCCGGAGCGTCCCCCGACATATATCATCACATCCTATACAGACGACGTCCCGGAGCGTCCCCCGACATATCTCATCACATCCTATGCAGACGACGTCCCGGAGCGTCCCCCGACATATATCATCACATCCTATACAGACAACGTCCCGGAGCGTCCCCCGACATATATCATCACATCCTATACAGACGACGTCCCGGAGCGTCCCCCGACATATATCATCACATCCTATACAGACAACGTCCCGGAGCGTCCCCCGACATATCTCATCACATCCTATACAGACGACGTCCCGGAGCGTCCCCCGACATATCTCATCACATCCTATACAGACGACGTCCCGGAGCGTCCCCCGACATATATCATCACATCCTATACAGACAACGTCCCGGAGCGTCCCCCGACATATATCATCACATCCTATACAGACGACGTCCCGGAGCGTCCCCCGACATATATCACCACATCCTATACAGACGACGTCCCGGAGCGTCCCCCGACATATCTCACCACATCCTATACAGACGACGTCCCGGAGCGTCCCCGACATATCTCATCACATCCTATACAGACACGTCCCGGAGCGTCCCCCGACATATCTCATCACATCCTATACAGACGACGTCCCGGAGCGTCCCCCGACATATCTCATCACATCCTATACAGACATCCCGGAGCGTTCCCCCGACATATCTCATCACATCCTATACAGACGACGTTCCGGAGCGTCCCCCGACATATATCACCACATCCTATACAGACGACGTTCCGGAGCGTCCCCCGACATATCTCATCACATCCTATACAGACGTCCCGGAGCGTCCCCCGACATATCTCATCACATCCTATACAGACGACGTCCCGGAGCGTCCCCGACATATCTCATCACATCCTATACAGACGACGTCCCGGAGCGTCCCCCGACATATATCATCACATCCTATACAGACATCCCGGAGCGTCCCCCGACATATCTCATCACATCCTATACAGACGACGTTCCGGAGCGTCCCCCGACATATATCACCACATCCTATACAGACATCCCGGAGCGTCCCCCGACATATATCACCACATCCTATACAGACGACGTTCCGGAGCGTCCCCCGACATATCTCATCACATCCTATACAGACGACGTCCCGGAGCGTCCCCGACATATATCATCACATCCTATACAGACGACGTCCCGGAGCGTCCCCCGACATATCTCATCACATCCTATACAGACGACGTCCCGGAGCGTCCCCCGACATATCATCACATCTTATACAGACGTCCCGGACCGTCCCCCGACATATCTCATCACATCCTATACAGACGACGTTCCGGAGCGTCCCCCGACATATCTCATCCTATACAGACATCCCGGAGCGTCCCCCGACATATCTCATCACATCCTATACAGACGACGTCCCGGAGCGTCCCCCGACATATCACATCCTATACAGACGACGTCCCGGAGCGTCCCCCGACATATCTCATCACATCCTATACAGACGACGTCCCGGAGCGTCCCCCGACATATCTCATCACATCCTATACAGACGACGTCCCGGAGCGTCCCCCGACATATCTCATCACATCCTATACAGACGACGTCCCGGAGCGTCCCCCGACATATCTCATCACATCCTATACAGACGACGTCCCGGAGCGTCCCCCGACATATCTCATCACATCCTATACAGACGACGTCCCGGAGCGTCCCCCGACAATATCTCATCACATCCTTTACAGACGACGTCCCGGACCGTCCCCCGACATATCTCATCACATCCTTTACAGACGACGTCCCGGAGCGTCCCCCGACATATCTCATCACATCCTTTACAGACGACGTCCCGGAGCGTCCCCCGACATATCTCATCACATCCTTTACAGACGACGTCCCGGAGCGTCCCCCGACATATCTCATCACATCCTATACAGACGACGTCCCGGAGCGTCCCCCGACATATCTCATCACATCCTATACAGACGACGTCCCGGAGCGTCCCCGACATATCTCATCACATCCTATACAGACGACGTCCCGGAGCGTCCCCCGACATATCTCATCACATCCTATACAGACGACGTCCCGGAGCGTCCCCCGACATATCTCATCACATCCTATACAGACGACGTCCCGGAGCGTCCCCCGACATATATCATCACATCCTATACAGACGACGTCCCGGAGCGTCCCCCGACATATCTCATCACATCCTATACAGACGACGTCCCGGAGCGTCCCCCGACATATCTCATCACATCCTATACAGACGACGTCCCGGAGCGTCCCCCGACATATCTCATCACATCCTATACAGACGACGTCCCGGAGCGTCCCCCGACATATATCATCACATCCTATACAGACGACGTCCCGGAGCGTCCCCCGACATATCTCATCACATCCTATACAGACGACGTCCCGGAGCGTCCCCCGACATATATCATCACATCCTATACAGACATCCCGGACCGTCCCCCGACATATATCATCACATCCTATACAGACGTCCCGGAGCGTCCCCCGACATATATCATCACATCCTATACAGACGTCCCGGAGCGTCCCCCGACATATATCATCACATCCTATACAGACGTCCCGGAGCGTCCCCCGACATATATCATCACATCCTATACAGACGTCCCGGAGCGTCCCCCGACATATATTACGACGTCCTATACAGACGACGTCCCGGAGCGTCCCCCGACATATATCATCACATCCTATACAGACCTCCCAGACCGTCCCCCGACATATATCATCACATCCTATACAGACGACGTCCCGGACCGCCCCCCCGACATATATCATCACATCCTATACAGACGACGTCCCGGAGCGTCCCCCGACATGGTGAGTGGACAGAAAACAGATGCCAGACAAGCACCCCCTGTGTACACAGAGGCCCCTTTTCATCCAGGATTCCCACCACATCTTTGACCTGGAGTTCTTGCCTTTTCTGGCGATATACAGTCAGCCACTTAGACTGAGTTTCCATCTTTTAACATGGCAGGACAGCCAATCAAGAAAAACCTTGAAGGAACCTAGGTATCTATCAGCAGTGGTGACCCAGCTATGGCATAACTGCGATGTACTGGCATGTCCTAGATGGGCAATGTCTGCAGATGGATGGATTCACCTCATCTATAGGTTTAATCTCTACTTTCTTAGATGTATTCTCCGCCTGACATACATGAAGTCAGTTTCTTCACTGGTCCTGGTCCATAAAGGGCAAGTAATGAAGAAGATTCATGGAGCTGGCCTGCTCGTAGACGTAGCCTCAGATGTTGAAGAAGTATCTTCTGGCCTCTTGTCCTGGCCATGCAGACTGAATGTAACTGACAGGGATGACATCTTAACTTTCCCAGGAAAGGACTGGTGTCTGAGACCACCAGTGGTGTGTGGTCCTCTTCACCACACGTGACTTCTCTCGGTTTATCGCTCACATATAGCATTCACGCTGCCACTTGACAAGTAGAAGGTCCTTACCTGAGGATGCCCCCAGCACTGCAGTGTAGAGCCATTGATATCGGGGCCTCAGATTATCACTTAACCCCTCATTGTCTACTAATTAGGGAGAAACCTGCAGATACTCACACAGCACTCTGTCCAGTAGATGTGCAGGAATGGGAAGGTCAGAAGAGCCTTGTTCCCTTCTTTAGGCAGAAGTTCCTCCTTAAATTGGACAAAGTTGGACTCAAGGTGGATCATCTTAGGAGCACGACCATACGCCCTAAGAGTGAGAAGAAGAGGGTCACTCGATTTGGAGGGGGATACTCAACAACAGGGACCCTGATGTCAGACAGACGTCCCATGTTATTCTACAGAGTCCACCTGAAGGCAACAGATGTGACAAGCAACCAAACCTCAGGAGGGCTACCCACACCGCACTCACCTCCGCCATTCCATGGGCTCCCGAGGAAGCTGCTGGGTGAGGGTGGAATAAACTGCAGTAAACAAACTCTGGTCTCCGGCACCTTAAAAACCAGCAAAACCCAACGTCAAACACAGAGGAACGAGGTGGCGTATATACAAAAGACATGTATCCCCCTCCATATATAGGACCTGTATACAAGCGACAGGTCTCCTCCCCCTCTTACTGTACCTATATACAGGTGACGTGATGTGCTCTCCTCAATACACAGTACCCAAATAGTCTACATGTAGGCTCCTCCAAAAGCAGCACCTATACAATAACCTCCTCCATATACCGTACCTGTATATGCCAAAAAGAGGAGCATATAGGCAGCAAAATCTACAGGTGTATATATGGGGGCAGTACAGGAGTATATAGGGGTACACACAGGATCTACAGGCAGCAGAATGTACAGGTGTATATATTGGGGCAGTTACAGGAATATATAGGGGTACACACAGGATCTATAGAGGAGTGAAAAGGGGTACACAGGATATACAGGGGCCAGCGGGACACATAGAGCGGCACACCGTATATATAGAGCAGTATAGAGGGGTACACGGGGGCACCCAGGGTGTATATAGAGCAGTAAATAGGGGCACCCAGTATGTATAGAGCAGTATTTAGGGGCACACAGGATATATATAGGGGTACACAGGATGTATAGAGCAATATAAAGGGGCACACAGGATGTATATAGGGGTACATAGCATCTATAGAGCAGTATATAGGGGCACACAGGATGTATATATATATATATAGGGTGTATAGGGGGGCACACTGGGTGTATAGAGCAGTATATAGGGGCACACTGGGTGTATAGAGCAGTATATAGGGGCACACGGGGGTGTATATAGGGGCACACGAGGGTGTATATAGGGGCACACGAGGGTGTATATAGGGGCACACGAGGGTGTATATAGGGGCACACGAGGGTGTATATAGGGGCACACGAGGGTGTATATAGGGGCACACGAGGGTGTATATAGGGGCACACGAGGGTGTATATAGGGGCACACGAGGGTGTATATAGGGGCACACGAGGGTGTATATAGGGGCACACGAGGGTGTATATAGGGCACACGAGGGTGTATATAGGGCACACGAGGGTGTATATAGGGGCACACGAGGGTGTATATAGGGGCACACGAGGGTGTATATAGGGGCACACGAGGGTGTATAGAGCAGTATATATGGGTACACGGGGTGTATATATGGGTACACAGGGTGTATAGAGCAGTATATAGGGGTACACAGGGTGTATATAGGGGTACACAGGATGTATAGAGCAGTATATAGGGGCACACAGGGTGTATATATGGGTACACAGGGTGTATAGAGCAGTATATAGGGGCACACGGGGGTGTATATAGGGGCACACGGGGGTGAATATAGGGGCACACGGGGGTGTATATAGGGGCACACGGGGGTGTATATAGGGGCACACGGGGGTGTATATAGGGGCAGTATATAGGGGTACACAGGGTGTATAGAGCAGTATATAGGGGTACACATGGTGTATATAGGGGCACACGGGGTGTATATAGGGGTACACACAGGTGTATATAGGGGGTACACGGGGGTGTATATAGGGGTACACAGGGTGTATAGAGCAGTATAGGGGTACACAGGGTGTATATAGGGGCACACGGGGGTGTATATAGGGGTACACACAGGGTGTATATAGGGGTATATAGGGGTACACGGGGGGTGTATATAGGGGTACACAGGGTGTATAGAGCAGTATATAGGGGTACACAGGGGGTGTATATAGGGGTACACACAGGGTGTATATAGGGGTACACACAGGGTGTATAGAGCAGTATATAGGGGTACACACAGGGTGTATATAGGGGTACACAGGATGTATAGAGCAGTATATAGGGGGTACACACAGGGTGTATATAGGGGTACACAGGATGTATAGAGCAGTATATAGGGGTACACACAGGGTGTATATAGGGTACACACAGGGTGTATAGAGCAGTATATAGGGGTACACACAGGGTGTATATAGGGGTACAACACAGGGTGTATAGAGCAGTATATAGGGGTACACACAGGGTGTATATAGGGGTACACACAGGGTGTATAGAGCAGTATATAGGGTACACACAGGGTGTATATAGGGGTACACACAGGGTGTATAGAGCAGTATATAGGGGTACACACAGGGTGTATATAGGGGTACACAGGATGTATAGAGCAGTATATAGGGGTACACAGGGTGTATATAGGGGTATATAGGGGTACACAGGGTGTATATAGGTGTATATAGGGGTACACACAGGGTGTATATAGGGGTACACACAGGGTGTATATAGGGGTACACACAGGGGAGCGGTGGGTGGCTCCGCACACGTCTACATGGGGTCGGGGGCTCTTACAGGTGACTATGGGCTTGTTCTCCATGGTGTACACCACCCCTGCTTCTCCGGTTCCCCCAGGCCCCGCCCCTTCCATGGGCTCCGGTCACGGCTCCATTCCGGGCTCAGCAGTCACCGCGCAGTCACTTCCGGCTTCCTCCTCACCCCGGCCAATCATTTCCGGAATATGCGGAGGCCTGGCATTGGCTAGATGGTGACAAGGGGGCGTGGCTTGTAGTCCGCCGCGTACTGGTCAGCTCCAGAGAGGCGTGCGTGTTATAGTCAGGGGGATTGGCTAATAGACTACCACGTGATGGACGCCGTTCCGCCATCTTTGACATGGGCATATTGGGCTCAGAGGCTGCGTGCTGCCCTTACCACCCCTGTCATGTGCTGAGACGTGTATGACGTCAGACGTAGATGTTGTCATGGAGTTTAGGTTGGGGCTGTGCAGCTGCTGGTGCTGCCTCCTGGTGACAGCATTTCTGTGACTATTTAGGGCCCGGAGGTGACGTCATTTCTTTTAGGGCCCATTCACCTGACCGTATATTGTTGTCTGTGTCCGTATTTCAGTTCCGTTGCGGTTCTGTGAACGCGCTCTGAGGCAGCGGCCTGTACGGAGAGATCGTCTCGGGGGTCTTATGTGGAACCCCATTATACCCCTACACCGGAGAGGGGGTCATTCTGAGAAGATAGCTCTTATTTCTCTTCTGTTGCGGTGGCCATGGCTTCCTATGCATCAACCAGTTCTGGTCAAGTGCTTGGTTGGGGCTCAGCCTGCCTCCATCTGTATCTCTGAAGTCCTGCCTGTCCTCCGTCTGTATCTCTGAAGGCCTGCCTGTCCTCCATCTGTATCTCTGAAGTCCTGCCTGTCCTCCGTCTGTATCTCTGAAGGCCTGCCTGTCCTCCGTCTGTATCTCTGAAGGCCTGCCTGTCCTCCGTCTGTATCTCTGAAGGCCTGCCTGTCCTCCGTCTGTATCTCTGAAGGCCTGCCTGTCCTCCATCTGTATCTCTGAAGTCCTGCCTGTCCTCCGTCTGTATCTCTGAAGGCCTGCCTGTCCTCCGTCTGTATCTCTGAAGGCCTGCCTGTCCTCCATCTGTATCTCTGAAGGCCTGCCTGTCCTCCGTCTGTATCTCTGAAGGCCTGCCTGTCCTCCGTCTGTATCTCTGAAGTCCTGCCTGTCCTCCGTCTGTATCTCTGAAGGCCTGCCTGTTCTCCGTCTGTATCTCTGAAGGCCTGCCTGTCCTCCATCTGTATCTCTGAAGGCCTGCCTGTCCTCCGTCTGTATCTCTGAAGGCCTGCCTGTCCTCCATCTGTATCTCTGAAGGCCTGCCTGTCCTCCATCTGTATCTCTGAAGGCCTGCCTGTCCTCCATCTGTATCTCTGAAGGCCTGCCTGTCCTCCATCTGTATCTCTGAAGTCCTGCCTGTCCTCCATCTGTATCTCTGAAGTCCTGCCTGTCCTCCATCTGTATCTCTGAAGGCCTGCCTGTCCTCCATCTGTATCTCTGAAGGCCTGCCTGTCCTCCATCTGTATCTCTGAAGGCCTGCCTGTCCTCCATCTGTATCTCTGAAGGCCTGCCTGTCCTCCATCTGTATCTCTGAAGGCCTGCCTGTCCTCCATCTGTATCTCTGAAGGCCTGCCTGTCCTCCATCTGTATCTCTGAAGGCCTGCCTGTCCTCCATCTGTATCTCTGAAGGCCTGCCTGTCCTCCATCTGTATCTCTGAAGGCCTGCCTGTCCTCATCTGTATATTTGAAGGCCTGCCTGTCCTCCATCTGTATCTCTAAAGGCCTGCCTGTCCTCCATCTGTATCTCTGAAGGCCTGCCTGTCCTCCATCTGTATCTCTGAAGGCCTGCCTGTCCTCCATCTGTATCTCTGAAGGCCTTCCTGTCCTCCATCTGTATCTCTGAAGGCCCGCCTGTCCTCCATCTGTATCTCTGAAGGCCTGCCTGTCCTCCATCTGTATCTCTGAAGGCCTGCCTGTCCTCCATCTGTATCTCTGAAGGCCTGCCTGTCCTCCATCTGTATGCCCTATTGATCTCGTTCCAGGAACTACTCCCCCTAGGGGTCGTGTCTATCTATTGTCGGCACCTGAGACCCAAGCCATGTTCGAATACATTAAAGAAAACCTTGAGAGAGGTTTCATCTGAAAATCCTCATCCTTCGCTGCATCCAGGTTTTTCTTTGTAAACAAGAAATATGGATACCTCCGACCCTGCATTATGGAGGATTAAAGAGGAACTCTCCCCGCTGCTGCCTGGTTTAATAGCTCCATGCATTCCCCATGTAATAATGATTCTGGAGCCTGTATTCTTTTGGCTCTATGTTCTGCCGTTCCTGTAGAAGTTATGAATGAATCGTCAGCAGTCTGCAGTAAGGGTACAGAGGGGAGGTAACCAGTTGGGGGTGTGTCCCTGCACAGACTCTATCCAATCAGTGCTGCCATTGTCAGACTGCGCAGGGACACGCCCCCAACGTGTGACCTCCCTCTGTACCCTTACTGCAGACTGCTGACGAGTCATTCGTAACTTCTAGTAGGAATAATAAAGGAGCGGCAGAACACAGAGCCGTACGAATGGAAGCTCCAGAATTGTTATTACATGGGGGATGCAGGGAGATATTAAAACGGACAGGAGCGGGGAGAGGTCCTCTAATCTCTGAACTATTTGATCGGCTGCAGGAAGCCAGAGATGTCTCCAAGCTGGATTTGCGAGGCGCCTACAATTTCCTTCAAGGACCCTTTGGACCCGGGATAATAGTAAATAATAAGGTTCAATCAGCCATAGGCTACTAAATTCCCGTTTCTGGTCATTTAAAACATAACATTTATTTATTCTATTAAGACTAATATAATCGGGAAGAAAAAAGAAAAAAACGTATTTCAATGTATAGGTGCCGTTGAACTAGGGCGGATAGGGCTATAGGCTGATCCGATGCGTCTATGCTTCTCATAGTGGCTATTGCTACAGA
Source organism: Bufo gargarizans (assembly GCF_014858855.1). Lineage (NCBI taxonomy): Eukaryota > Metazoa > Chordata > Amphibia > Anura > Bufonidae > Bufo > Bufo gargarizans. The sequence continues at coordinate 201,177,372 of NC_058087.1, forward strand.
TTTGTTGCTTCTGCTTTCCAGCTCTTTGGCTGGATTCGTATATTAATGTCTATATAGATCGCAGTCATGGACGGTCGCTTTTACGTTCCAATCCCTAACTTTCACTTTATTGTGTTTCGTTTTGTGGCGACTCCCTGCCGTTAGTGTGTCTCACACGAGGTGCGTCTGCAGTCACACCACGCTCGGACACTTCGTTTCAACTGCACCTAGCTTAAAAATCGGATTGCAGCTCCCCCAACATGTTTCGCCACAGATGTGGCGTCTTCAGGGGAAATGGAGCTACCGACAATTTGGTCCGGATCCGGGAGGGTGACGAGTGGAAGACTGCCTTTAATACGAGGGATGGCGATTATGAGTACTTGGTCATGCCCCAGCAGTCTTCTAGGAATGTGTGGGTGACATCTTCCAACACCTCCCGTACACCTGTCTAATTCTTTATCTGGGTGACATCTTCCGACACCTCCTGTACACCTGTCTAATTCTTTATCTGGATGACATCTTCCGACACCTCCCGTACACCTGTCTAATTCTTTATCTGGGTGACATCTTCCGACACCTCCTGTACACCTGTCTAATTCTTTATCTGGATGACATCTTCCGACACCTCCTGTACACCTGTCTAATTCTTTATCTGGGTGACATCTTCTGACACCTCCTGTACACCTGTCTAATTCTTTATCTGGGTGACATCTTCCGACACCTCCTGTACACCTGTCTAATTCTTTATCTGGATGACATCTTCCGACACCTCCTGTACACCTGTCTAATTCTTTATCTGGATGACATCTTCCGACACCTCCCGTACACCTGTCTAATTCTTTATCTGGGTGACATCTTCCGACACCTCCTGTACACCTGTCTAATTCTTTATCTGGGTGACATCTTCCGACACCTCCTGTACACCTGTCTAATTCTTTATCTGGATGACATTTTCTGACACCTCCTGTACACCTGTCTAATTCTTTATCTGGATGACATCTTCCGACACCTCCTGTACACCTGTCTAATTCTTTATCTGGATGACATCTTCCGACACCTCCTGTACACCTGTCTAATTCTTTATCTGGGTGACATCTTCTGACACCTCCTGTACACCTGTCTAATTCTTTATCTGGGTGACATCTTCCGACACCTCCTGTACACCTGTCTAATTCTTTATCTGGATGACATCTTCCGACACCTCCTGTACACCTGTCTAATTCTTTATCTGGGTGACATCTTCCGACACCTCCTGTACACCTGTCTAATTCTTTATCTGGATGACATCTTCCGACACCTCCTGTACACCTGTCTAATTCTTTATCTGGATGACATCTTCCGACACCTCCCGTACACCTGTCTAATTCTTTATCTGGGTGACATCTTCCGACACCTCCCGTACACCTGTCTAATTCTTTATCTGGGTGACATCTTCCGACACCTCCTGTACACCTGTCTAATTCTTTATCTGGGTGACATCTTCCGACACCTCCTGTACACCTGTCTAATTCTTTATCTGGGTGACATCTTCCGACACCTCCTGTACACCTGTCTAATTCTTTATCTGGATGACATCTTCCGACACCTCCCGTACACCTGTCTAATTCTTTATCTGGATGACATCTTCCGACACCTCCCGTACACCTGTCTAATTCTTTATCTGGGTGACATCTTCCGACACCTCCTGTACACCTGTCTAATTCTTTATCTGGATGACATCTTCCGACACCTCCCGTACACCTGTCTAATTCTTTATCTGGGTGACATCTTCCGACACCTCCCGTACACCTGTCTAATTCTTTATCTGGGTGACATCTTCCGACACCTCCCGTACACCTGTCTAATTCTTTATCTGGGTGACATCTTCCGACACCTCCTGTACACCTGTCTAATTCTTTATCTGGATGACATCTTCCGACACCTCCTGTACACCTGTCTAATTCTTTATCTGGATGACATCTTCTGACACCTCCTGTACACCTGTCTAATTCTTTATCTGGGTGACATCTTCCGACACCTCCTGTACACCTGTTTAATTCTTTATCTGGGTGACATCTTCCGAGACCTCCTGTACACCTGTCTAATTCTTTATCTGGGTGACATCTTCCGACACCTCCTGTACACCTGTCTAATTCTTTATCTGGGTGACATCTTCTGACACCTCCTGTACACCTGTCTAATTCTTTATCTGGATGGCATCTTCCGAGACCTCCTGTACACCTGTTTAATTCTTTATCTGGGTGACATCTTCCGAGACCTCCTGTACACCTGTCTAATTGGATGACATCCTGATTCATGCTCCAAACCTAGAAATCGCAGAAATCGCTGTGATGTACGAATGATGCTCCAGCGGTTAAGAGACAGTACGCCGTATACTAAATTTGAAAAATGACTCTTTGAGAAGATCTCCTTTCTGTTTTTAGGCAACATTATATCTGACCAGGGTCTACAGATAGCGCCAGAGATGCTATCTGCCATCTTGAATTGTCCCCATCCCACCGGCCTGCAAGCCATACCGTGCTTCCTGGGGTTTGCAAACTATTCTAGGCAGTTCATTCCGTATTTCTCTGACTGCGCCGATCTCTGCCCTGACCATGAAAGGAATGAATCCCAAGATATAGACTTGTGAGGGAAAGCATAGAGGAGTCCATTATGTAGATGTATTTATTTTATATCTATGTATAGCCTGCACTTAGATAAGAGGGGGATTGAGCCTTGGAAGACAGGAGTACGGATTGCACAGTGGGCCCCTAATCCCCCCAGGCTGACTATTCATTTTCTTTTCTCAAACCAAACATAGTACTGTATTTTTCGCCCTATAAGACGCACTAGGTTTTTGAGGAGGAAAATAATATTTTTAACCAAAAGGTGTGCTTTTGGTGGGTTTTGAACTAGTGGTGGTCTGTGCATGACTGTAATGACAGGCAACACGCACAGGGAGGAAAAAGGGAAAGCCCTGCCCAAGGGAGAGGGAAAGGTGGTGACCCCTAACTCTCCTTGCGGCTGGCACCTGACTGCCCTGACGTCCCTAGACGGGTTCCTCACCCGTGCGGCGATCACGTGCCTAAACCCTGGCTTTCCCTGAAATGAACCCTAGATAGTGAACGGGCCGGTGGGATCGCTAGTCCTCACCACTGCACTAAGAGGGAAAAATCCGGACTAGCCTGTCGGCGTTTACCTCAGACGCAGGAACCCACATTCTTTCCTCGGGACCGTAACCTCTCCAGTGCACCAGATATTGGAGAGAGCGGCGGACCCGACGAGAATTAATAATTTTGGATATCTGAAATTCTAAATTACCATCCACGACAACAGGAGGGGGTGGCAGCGGTGATGGTTCTAGAGGTGGAACATATTTTTTGAGTAACGACTTATGAAAGACATTATGGATTTTAAAAGTCTGAGGTAACTCCAGGCGAATAGCCACTGGGTTGATGATGGCTACAATCTTGTAAGGACCAATAAACCTAGGACCCAGTTTCCAAGAGGGAACCTTCAATTTGATATTCCTAGTAGATAACCACACATAGTCATTCACTCCTAGGTCCGGACCTGGCGACCGTCTCTTATCAGCCATGCATTTGTATTTACCACTCATATTTTTCAAGTTAGCTTGCACCTTCTGCCATACCGATGAAAGAGATGACGAAAACTGTTCCTCTTCGGGAACCCCAGAAGACCCCCCCTCTTTGAAAGTACAGAATTGGGGATGAAAACCATATGCACCAAGAAATGGTGACTTGCCAGTGGATTCCTGTCGGCGATTATTTATGGCAAACTCAGCTAAGGGTAAATATGACGACCACAACTCTTGGTTTTCAGACACAAAACATCTTAGATATGTCTCCAGGTTTTGGTTGGTACGCTCAGTCTGTCCATTTGACTGAGGATGGAAAGCTGAGGAAAAGGACAAGTGAACCCCCAAACGGGAACAAAAAGCTTTCCAAAATTTAGAAATAAACTGGGTTCCCCGATCCGAAACAACATCGGAGGGGACCCCGTGAAGCTTCACGATCTCACTGACGAATACCTGAGCAAGAGTTTTAGCATTAGGTAGTGCGGGTAACGCAATGAAGTGTGCCATTTTGCTAAACCTGTCCACTACTACCAAAATAACAGTTTTACCCGCAGACAAAGGTAAGTCAGTGATAAAATCCATAGACAGATGTGTCCATGGTCTATTGGGAATGAGGAGTGGTAATAGAGACCCTGCAGGACGTGTATGTGAAACTTTTGCGCGCGCACAGGTAGAACAAGTAGACACAAAATCCAATACATCCTGACGCAACCTTGGCCACCAAAAAAATGACGAGACAATAGCTCCAAGGTTGCTTTACCACCCGGGTGCCCAGCAAGTGCCGAATTATGATGTTCCTTTAATAATTCGAGACGTAGGTTCAACGGTACAAACAATTTCTCTGAGGGGCAAGAGACCGGGGCGTCCCCCTGGGCCGCTAACACCTTCCCCTCTAAAGCAGAGTGTACCGCAGAGACAACCACTCCTCTTTGAAGAATGGGCACCGGATCACTCACATTACCCCCTCCAGGGAAACTACGAGATAGTGCATCAGCCTTGGTATTTTTTGCCCCAGGACGATAGGTAATCACAAAGTTAAACCTGGTAAAAAATAGCGACCACCTAGCCTGTCTAGGGGTGAGACATTTAGCTGATTCGAGGTACAGCAGATTTTTGTGGTCCGTAAACACAGTGACGGGGTGGACTGCCCCCTCTAAGAAGTGACGCCACTCCTCAAACGCTAGTTTAATAGCTAATAGTTCCCTATTGCCAATATCGTAGTTCTGTTCTGCTGCAGATAGTTTTTTAGAAAAGAAAGCACAAGGACGCCATTTGCCAGGAGACGGACCCTGAGACAGTACAGCCCCCACTCCCACCTCTGATGCATCGACTTCAACAATAAAAGGCTGGGAGACATCAGGTTGGACTAGTACAGGTGCTGAGGTAAACCTCTCTTTTAGAGAGGAAAATGCAACTTTAGCGGCGTCAGACCATTTAGAAAAATCAGTCCCCTTCCTAGTCATGTCAGTAAGGGGTTTTACGATCACCGAATAATTTTTAATGAATTTCCTATAGAAATTCGCGAAGCCCAAGAACCGTTGTAGTGCTTTGAGGTTCTCAGGAAGATCCCAATCCAAAATTGCCTGGACCTTCCTAGGATCCATACGGAAACCTGACGCAGATAAATAATAACCTAGGAATTGTATCTCCTGAACGGCAAAGACACATTTTTCAATTTTAGCATATAATTCATTCGTCCGTAGGACCTGTAGTACTTGTCTGACATGCTCCTCATGTGTTCTCAGATCAGCCGAATAAATTAAGATATCATCTAGGTATATTACCACAAACCTGCCGATTAGATGACTAAAAATGTCATTAACCAAATGTTGAAAGACGGCAGGAGCATTGGTCAGACCGAAAGGCATAACTAGATTTTCATAATGCCCCTCAGGGGTGTTAAAAGCTGTCTTCCACTCATCCCCCTCTCTAATACGAATCAGATTGTAGGCCCCCCTAAGATCGAGTTTGGAGAACCACCTAGCACCCGCAATCTGGTTAAACAGGTCAGGAATGAGAGGAAGAGGGTATGGGTCTCGGATGGTTATCCGATTTAATTCACGAAAATCTAGGCAAGGACGCAGGCCCCCATCTTTCTTTTTAACGAAGAAAAACCCTGCAGCCACGGGTGAAGAAGAGGGTCTGATGTGTCCCTTAGCCAAACTCTCTGAGATATAATCCTTCATGGCTTGTCTCTCTGGTGGCCAGATATAATGTAATGACCGGCAACACGCACAGGGAGGAAAAAGGGAAATCCCTGGCCAAGGGAGAGGGAAAGGTGGTGACCCCTAACTCTCCTTGCGGCTGGCACCTGACTGCCCTGACGTCCCTAGACGGGTTCCTCACCCGTGCGGCGATCACGTGCCTAAACCCTGGCTTTCCCTGAAGTGAACCCTAGATAGTGAACGGGCCGGTGGGATCACTAGTCCGCACCACTGCACTAAGAGGGAAACACCAGGGAGAGGACAGACAAACACAGACAAACACAAACACCCAGGTGGACGACAACAACTGTCCACAAAGGTCCAACAGGGATCCGGAGGGTAGCGTTCTACAGCAACAATCAGAGAACGCAGCAACACAGCTCCAATGGGTCAGTATAGAAGTCCAGGCAGGAAGCTCTATATCTGGCAACCAGAGAAGTGTGAGAGGGGAATATAAGGAGGATTGGGAGTGCTGGACAAGGAACAGCTGAGAGAAGGCGCTACGGATCCCTGAGTGAGACAAAAGGGTTTGCAAAGCAAACCCAGAAAGCTACAATAAGGAAACATCCCTATCTTACATAGAGCGTGCAGCCAACCGCTGCGACCTCCTGACCCCGGGTACAACGGAGTCAGGCGTGGCTCTTGACACCCTCGTGACAATGACACTACTATGGGGGATCTGTGGATGGCACTGTTATGGGGGATCTGTGGATGGCACTATTATGGGGGATCTGTGGGTGGCACTGTTATGGGGGGGATCTGTGGATGGCACTGTTATGGGGGATCTGTGGATGGCACTGTTATGGGGGATCTGTGGATGGCACTGTTATGGGGGATCTGTGGATGGCACTGTTATGGGGGTGATCTGTGGATGGTACTGTTATGGGGGTAATCTGTGGATGGCACTGTTATGGGGGGATCTGTGGATGGCACTGTTATGGGGGGATCTGAGGGGGGCACTGTTATGGGGGGATCTGTGGATGGCACTGTTATGGGGGGTGATCTGTGGATGGCACTGTTATGGGGGGATCTGAGGGTGGCACTGTTATGGGGGTAATCTGTGGATGGCACTGTTATGGGGGATCTGTGGATGGCACTGTTATGGGGGTAATCTGTGGATGGCACTGTTATGGGGGGATCTGTGGATGGCACTGTTATGGGGGGATCTGAGGGGGGCACTGTTATGGGGGGATCTGTGGATGGCACTGTTATGGGCGGTGATCTGTGGATGGCACTGTTATGGGGGGATCTGATGGGGGCACTGTTATGGGGGATCTGTGGATGGCACTGTTATGGGGGGGATCTGTGGATGGCACTGTTATGGGGGGTGATCTGTGGATGACACTGTTATGGGGGGATCTGTGGATGGCACTGTTATGGGGGGGTGATCTGTGGATTGCACTGTTATGGAGGGGGATCTGTGGATGGCACTGCTATATATATGTCACCCACAGATCCCCCACCTCATAATAGTGGCATCCTCAGATCACCCCCCCATAACAGTGCCATCCACAGATCCCCTCCATAACAGTGGCATCCACATATCCCCCACCCCATAATAGTGGCATCCACAGATGCCCTAATATACTGGAGCTACGGTAAACCTTTGGGAATGGGCCGGTGTCAAGCAAATGCGGCGGGGCCGGAGCGGTCACTGTACTCCGTCCCACAGCTCACTCACTTCCTTAATGTCTAAACATTTTATAATAATATGTTTCATTGAAGTTCCGATCCCCAGCCCCATCTGTACTACTTACTAAATGTCCTGTAGCAGGCAGAGCAGGGCGGGCGGCCGTTACTCACTGACGTCACGTGCCTGCGCCGCCTACTTTATGAATGAAGTGTCTCGGATCTCGGAAGGTCGGGGACTGCAGAAGCCGCCACGCTAAGTGAATATTGATGAGCTGGGCGGAGCTTCAAAACGGCGGTTGGGCTGATGCTGGCTGGGCGCAAGTGGAGCTGAAACCCCGCCCCTTGGGCAGAAAGAAAAGCGATTACTTCAGGTTATAAAACATGAGTTTACTGTATTCATTATGCGGACAGGGGTTATACTTATATGTTTTTAATGCACATTAGAAGACCTGTGCATGCATATGTACAGCTAATTATGGTTATTGGGCCTGTCAGTGTCCCTTTAAGACCACTTGAAAAAAGGCAAAAAAAATCCTATTTAGCATGGCTGGATCTCAACAAGCTTCAGCATGCAACAAGAAGAAATGGGAGTGAGACTAAACATTTTTTGAGCATTCAATTTATGAAAACAACGAATAAACTGAAACCCCCCCAAAACAGAAATCCAACTTCCAAACATGACCTCAGTAATGAGTAGCTAGTAGTAGTTATTGTTTCGGCATGCTTGATGCAAGCGTTTCCATGAGGTGAGTGGGAACATTTCTTCAAGTGGTGAAGACGGCCGCACAAAGGCCATCTACTGTCTGGAACTGTTGTCCATTTTTGTAAACTTCCCTTGCCATCCATCCCCAAAGGTTCTCAATTGGATTTAGATCAGGGGAACACGCAGGATGGGCCAAAAGAGTGATGTTATTCTCCTGGAAGAAGTCCCTAGTCCTGCGGGCATTGTGTACTGTATCGTTGTCCTGTTGAAGAACCCAGTCGTTACCACACAGACGAGGGCCTCAGTCATGAGGAATGCTCTCTGCAACATCTGGACATCGCCAGCGGCCGTTTGACGCCCCTGCACTTCCTGAAGCTCCATTGTTCCACTAAAGGAAAAAGCACCCCAGACCATTATGGCGCCCCCTCCACTGTGGCGCGTAGAAAACATCTCAGGTGGGATCTGCTTGTCATGCCAGTAACGTTGGAAACCATCAAGGTAAAAAAAATTCTCGTCAGAGAATAAAACTTTCTTCCACCTTTGAATGTCCCATGTTTGGTGCTCTCTTGCAATGTCCAAACGAGCAGTTCTGTGGTGTTCAAGGAGACGAGGTCTTTGAGGACGTTTTTTGTTTTTGAAGCCCTTCAGTCTCAGATGCCGTCTGATGGTTATGGGGCTGCAGTCAGCACCAGTAAGGGCCTTAATTTGGGTTGAGGATCGTCCAGTGTCTTGACGAACAGCCAATTGGATCCTCTGGCTCAGTGCTGATGACATTTTTTTGGGTCTTCCACTTGACTTTTTTGCTCCATAACCCTCAGGATCATTTAAGAAATTCAAAATGACTGTCTAACTGCGTCCCACCTCAGCAGCGATGGCGCGCTGTGAGAGACCCTGCTTATGCAGTTCAACAACCAGACCATGTTCAAAATTGGAGAGTTTTTTTTGCCTTTGCCATCACAACGTGTGACTACCTGACAGAAAGTGACAATGAATCCACATCTTTGCACAGATTTGGCCTTTTAAAGGCATGTGGTCCTAAAATTTCGAACAGCTGAAAAACAGTCTATTTCAGTTTAATCGTTATTTTCAATTAATTGAATGCTCAAAAAATGTTTTGTCTGACTCTCATTTCTTCTTGTTGCATGTTGAAGCTCTACTTGGAACCTTGTTAAGATCCAACAATGTAAAATATGATTTTTTGCCATTTTTCAAGTGGTCTTAAACTTTTGATCAGGACTGTATCTTCAGGGAGGGCGTTCCTCCACTGAGGCCCATGCATTGTTTCATTGGCTAAAAAGTTAAGAAGAAAAGAGATAACACTTGGCATCTGCGCATTGTGCACTATCTAACATACTTTGGTTGGTATGTCAACCAATGTAAACATCTGTGTGCCAGATGTTTATATATAATTTATAAACTAATTGACTTAAGCATTCTTCTACAGTCCATACATAATTCTTGACACATCTGTGTGGAGAAGAGAGGGGCCTCTGCAGCTTCGTTTTCCCTCCTTTCTCTCTTCAGTGGTGAATAAACAGGCAGCTTGAAGCAAAGGGGGAGGGGAGGCACTTGTGATATGGAAGAGGCAGTTTCAAGCAGCTACATAGAAATCATCTGGTTACGTAGTCCTTGAAACAGAATGATATTCACATATCTCACATTACATCAGAAGGTCGGTTGGCGCCCAACGTGGGGCAGGACATCTAGTAAGTAGTGATGGACAAACATCGGCCAGGACGATTAGCGATTGCGATCAAATGTTCGTGAACTGCAAGTTTGCAGCGGGACCTATTCACTTTAATGGCAGGCGAACCTGAAAAACCTTTAGGTCATTATTGCAGCCACCAAATACTTACAAGAAGTGCACAAATCATCCCACAACATAGGCAGTGACATACCAGAGGGGGATCAATGGCAAAAATTCCCACAAAAAATATGTATTTTAATCAGGGGCCATTTTATGCGTCTTAAAGGGAAACTATCAAAAATGTGGCCTGTTGGAGCCTAGAAATTTTTTATTTTAGGCCCCATGGGAGTACAGGCCCCAAACATTAGGCATTCACCGGACAGAAAAGAACAAGTGATTATGCGGCTGGAGGTGTATTAGACAGTTATTGGATATCGATTTTACTGCAGGCCAATACAAATAAATGTCAAATAAATATGTTTAAAAGAACAAAAAATATAAAATTTGATTAAAAACATGGCTAACGAAATCCCATCTCTTGAATAAACCCCAAATGAAAATAGGCGAAATTCGATAACACGTGGTCGTCACAGGTGTTGAATTCCTCCGAGGCCCCAATAATTAGGCATTCACCGGACAGAAAAGATCAAATGATTATGTGGCTGGAGGTATATTAGACGGTCAATAGATATCAATTTTACTGTAGGCCATTGGTGTACAGGCCCCAAACATTAGGCATTCACCGGACAGAAAAGAACAAGTGATTATGTGTCTGGAAGTACATTAGGCAGTCACTGAATAACAATTTTACTGTAGGCCAGTGGAGTACAGGCCCCAAACATTAAGCATTCACCGGACAAATATATATGTTTAAAAGAACAAAAAATATAAAATTGGATTAAAAACATGGCTAACGAAATCCCCCCTCTTAAAAAAAAAAAAAATGATAATAGTGGAAATTCGATCACTGGTGTTGAATTCCTCCAAGGTCCCAAACGTTAGGTATTCACCGGATAGAAAAGGCCTTTTATGCCGCTGTATTTACATAAGACAAGGATTATTCTTTGTTCTGGGTGGTGGCGGATATGTGTGGGCTGGCATGAGGAAATTCAATTACACGTGGTCGTCACAGGTGTTGAATTCCTCTGAGATCCATGCCTCATCCATTTTTAGAAATGTGAGGTAGTCCACACTGTTGTAAGCTAGGCGGGTGCGCTTATCAGTCACGACCCCCCCTGCTGTGCTTATCGGTCACCCGGACAGAACACTCGACGAGGGGCAAGCCAACAGTTCCATGGCAAATTGTGCCAGCTCTGGCCACAGGTCAAGCCTGCACACCCAGTAGTCAAGGGGTTCCTCGCTTCACAGAGCGTCCACATCGGCCGTTAACCCAATGTAGTCGGACACCTGTCGGTCTAGGCGTTCCCTGAGGTTGGATCCGGAGGGCAGATGTCGATGGGTTGGCTGCAAGAATGATCTCATATCCGAAGTGACCAACACATCTTCAAACCGCCCTCTTCTTGCAGGCGTGGTAGGATTGGTACCCGCACATGTTTCGCTGTGGGTGGAAATTCCTCTGCCAGCGCCCGCAACAGCAGAATGCAGCATCTCTCGCAGCAAGGTCTGAAAATGCTGCATTCTGACAGCTCTCTGTGATGCTGGTAACATGTCCGCCATTTTGTGTTTGTACCGGGGGTCTAAGTACGTTGCCACCCAGTACTGGTCCTTTCCCTTTATGCTTTTTATAAGGGTGTCCCTCTTCAAACACTGGAGCATGAAGGCCCCCATTTGCACTAAATTAGAAGCGGTGGAGCGTCCTGGCTCCTGCTCATCATCCAGGAGAATGTCGTCCTCGATCTCCTCCCCCCAGCCATGGACAACACCAGGGATCCCAGAAAAGTTTAAAGCCTGCTCTTCTTGCTCCTCCCCCCCCCCCCCCTCCAGCCACCATCCTCCTCTGACTCCTCTTCAGACTTCTGCTGACTTGTCTCAGATGGAGTAGACCCCCTGGGAATTCATCCAGCATTGCGACTTCCTCATCTTCCAGCTCCTCAACGGCTTGATCAATGACACGACGCAATGCACACTCCAGAAAGAAGGTGTAAGGTACGATGTCACTGATGGCGCCCTGGCTGCGACTGACCAGTTTGGTGATCTCATCAAATGGGCGCAGAAGTCTGCATGCGTCGCGCGTGAGCAGCCACTGGTGCAGTGAAAAAAACCAAGCTCCCCAGAACCTGTCCTGCCGCAGAGTTCGTGCAGGTAGTCGTTAACGGCACGTTTGTGCTGGAGCAGCCTATCAAGCATATACAAGGTGGAGTTCCATCACGTCGGGCAGTCACAAATCAGGAGTTTGACGGGCAAATGATGTCGCCGCCGAATGTCAGCAGGGTGAGCCATGGCAATGTAAGATCTCCGTTGTCGCACACCACTTTACCAACTGTCAAATTGAGCGGGGTTAGCCACTGATCGGCCTGTGACCGCAGAGCTGAAAGCAGTGCAGGACCGGTGTGGCTCTTGGCTTCCAGGCACAACAGCCGCAGCACAGCATGGCAACGTCTCACCTGACATGTTAAATAGGTTTTGGGGAGCTGGGGGATTGCAGCGGAAGAGGCGGAAGCAGTGGAAAAGGAGGAGTCAGCTCCTGTAATTTGCCCACTGGCTCCTGGTATTGCCGATACGGCCCAGGTAGGTTTAGCGTTAGGTCCCGAGCTACTTAAAAAACCTTGGCGCTGTGCTCGGGGTCAGACATGTCCTCCAAGCAGGATATGTTGGCTTATCTCTCAATTTTACACCAGTACGAGGGTTAGTAAGACCGCAGAGTGCACCTGTCTTTGTTTTTGTTGTATTTTTTTTACTGTTTATCACATCCACACATTTGCTATCTTGTGTAGGATGTCCATTGTGGTACTAGTGGTCCGCTGCAGGCATCCTCCATTGTATGCATTTTTGCTGAGGATTGCCATTAGCAGCGGACCACAAGTGTAGTATCTGCCCCCCCCCCCTTGTATAGATGCACCACTGCATATGGGGTTGAGCACTTCCTGCTTTTTAATACCACGCTAATTTATAGTTTCTACGTTTCTTAAGCGTCTCTAGGCGAACGAGCATTGTAACCTTATATCAGAATTAGGAACCCAGCTGTATGCATTATACATTACTGTCAGTTGTGTAGGACATCTGTTAGGGCTATAGATAGTAATGTCAGTAGGAATGCTTCATCTTGTTAGTGGGTTGCAATGTGATAGTGGTAAAGAAATCTAGAAGGTCAGGTAATCTCCATTTGAATAGATATAGACTGCATGTTTTATGAGAATCCCCGAATGAGACAGTGTAAGAGTGTGAGTGATCTATGAGGGACAAAAGAATAAGTCCCTGATTGATGAGAGATTCCAGTAGGTGGGACGTCTTGTATGTGACAAGATGAGTCTGTCTGTCTTAAGGAGACGGAAGGAGAGGGATGTGTGTGAGAAATATAACCAGTAGGAAATTTCCATGGTGAAAAAGTACTCCTGGGACATGGTGAAGTCTGTGGAAATTGATAAGGGAACCTTCAATGAAGAGGGGTTTCAAAGGAGACTTTATCCCGAACACACCATAGACTCATCATGTGGCGCATGAGTGAATGAAAGCAGGGGATCCAGCATAGCAGTCAGGGACCACCCGAAAGAATAGGAGGGAAAGTTGAGAGAAATCAGAGAGCAAAACTATAAGACCATATTCTGCAGATTGTGAAACATCCCCAGGAAAATATAGAAAAGATCTAGGGAAGGATAGAAGTAAGTCTGAGATGGTGAGAGGACGTAGAGATTGTCACTATAGTATTGTGTGTATTCATAATTTGTTCATCTGGCTGGAAAAACTAAAGGGACACCCCGTGTTGAGGTTACTATAGACCTGGTGGGTCCCCAAAGTGGTCTGTGCGCAAGTCCTGACTAGGTGTACCAGAAGGACTGTCTGAGGGAGGAGGACCTAGACTAGGTGTACCAGAAGGACTGTCTGAGGGAGGAGGACCTAGACTGGGTGTACCAGAAGGACTGTCTGAGGGAGGAGGACCTAGACTAGGTGTACCAGAGGGACTGTCTGAGGGAGGAGGACCTAGACTAGGTGTACCAGAAGAACTGTCTGAGGGAGGAGGAACTAGACTAGGTGTACCAGAAGGACTGTCTGAGGGAGGAGGACCTAGACTAGGTGTACCAGAGGGACTGTCTGAGGGAGGAGGACCTAGACTAGGTGTACCAGAAGAACTGTCTGAGGGAGGAGGAACTAGACTAGGTGTACCAGAAGGACTGTCTGAGGGAGGAGGACCTAGACTAGGTGTACCAGAAGGACTGTCTGAGGGAGGAGGACCTAGACTAGGTGTACCAGAAGGACTGTCTGAGGGAGAAAGACCTAGACTAGGTGTACCAGAAGGACTGTCTGAGGGAGGAGGACCTAGACTGGGTATACCAGAAGGACTGTCTGAGGGAGGAGGACCAAGACTGGGTGTACCAGAAGGACTGTCTGAGGGAGGAATACCTAGACTGGGTGTACCAGAAGGACTGTCTGAGGGAGGAGTACCTAGACTGGGTGTACCAGAAAGACTGTCTGAGGGAGGAGGACCTAGACTGGGTGTACCAGAAGGACTGTCTGAGGGAGGAGGACCTAGACTGGGTGTACCAGAAGGACTGTCTAAGGGAAGAGGACCAAGACTGGGTGTACCAGAAGGACTGTCTGAGGGAAGAAGACCTAGACTGGGTGTACCAGAAGGACTGTCTGAGGGAGGAGGACCTAGACTGGGTATACCAGAAGGACTGTCTGAGGGAGGAGGACCAAGACTGGGTGTACCAGAAGGACTGTCTGAGGGAGGAGGACCTAGACTGGGTATACCAGAAGGACTGTCTGAGGGAGGAGTACCTAGACTGGGTGTACCAGAAAGACTGTCTGAGGGAGGAGGAACTAGACTAGGTGTACCAGAAGGACTGTCTGAGGGAGGAGGACCTAGACAAGGTGTACCAGAAGGACTGTCTGAGGGAGGAGGACCTAGACTAGGTGTACCAGAAGGTCTGTCTGAGGGAGGAAGACCTAGACTAGGCATACCAGAAGGACTGTCTGAGGGAGAAGGACCTAGACTGGGTATACCAGAAGGACTGTCTGAGGGAGGAGGACCAAGACTAGGTGTACCAGAAGAACTGTCTGAGGTAGGAGGACCTAGACTAGGTGCACCAGAAGAACTGTCTGAGGGAGGAGGACCTAGACTAGGAGTACCATAAAGACTGTCTGAGGGAGGAGGACCTAGACTAGGTGTACCAGAAGGACTGTCTGAGGGAGGAGGACCTAGACTAGGTGTACCAGAAGGACTGTCTGAGGTAGGAAGACCTAGACTAGGTGTACCAGAAGGACTGTCTGAGGGAGGAGGACCTAGACTAGGTGTACCAGAAGGACTGTCTGAGGTAGCAAGACCTAGACTAGGTGTACCAGAAAGACTGTCTAAGGGAGGAGGACCTAGACTAGGTGTACCAGAAAGACCGTCTGAGGGAGGAGGACCTAGACTGAGTGCACCAGAAGGACTGTCTGAGGGAGGAGGACCTAGACTGGGTGTACCAGAAAGACTGTCTGAGGGAGGAGGACCTAGACTAGGTGTACCAGAAGGACTGTCTGAGGGAGAAAGACCTAGACTAGGTGTACCAGAAGGACTGTCTGAGGGAGGAGGACCAAGACTGGGTGTACCAGAAGGACTGTCTGAGGGAGGAGGACCTAGACTGGGTGTACCAGAAGGACTTTCTGAGGGAGGAGGACCTAGACTGGGTGTACCAGAAGGGCTGTCTGAGGGAGGAAGACCTAGACTAGGTGTACCAGAAAGACTGTCTGAGGGAGGAGGACCTAGAATGGGTGTACCAGAAGGACTGTCTAAGGGAGGAGGACCTAGACTAGGTGTACCAGAAGGACTGTCTAAGGGAGGAGGACCTAGACTTGGTGTACCAGAAGGACTGTCTAAGGGAGGAGGACCTAGACTAGGTGTACCAGAAAGACTGTCTGAGGGAGGAGGACCTAGACTGGGTGCACCAGAAGGACTGTCTGAGAGAGGAGGACCAAGACTAGGTGTACCAGAAGGACTGTCTGAGGGAGGAGGACCTAGACTGGGTGTACCAGAAGGACTTTCTGAGGGAGGAAGACCTAGACTAGGTGTACAAGAAAGACTGTCTGAGGGAGGAGGACCTAGAATGGGTGTACCAGAAGGACTGTCTGAGGGAGGAGGACCTAGACTAGGTGTACCAGAAGACTGTCTAAGGGAGGAGGACCTAGACTAGGTGTACCAGAAAGACTGTCTGAGGGAGGAGGACCTAGACTGGGTGCACCAGAAGGACTGTCTGAGAGAGGAGGACCAAGACTGGGTGTACCAGAAGGACTGTCTGAGGGGGGAGGACCTAGACTGGGTGTACCAGAAGGACTTTCTGAGGGAGGAAGACCTAGACTAGGTGTACCAGAAAGACTGTCTGAGGGAGGAGGACCTAGAATGGGTGTACCAGAAGGACTGTCTGAGGGAGGAGGACCTAGACTAGGTGTACCAGAAGGACTGTCTAAGGGAGGAGGACCTAGACTAGGTGTACCAGAAGGACTGTCTAAGGGAGGAGGACCTAGACTAGGTGTACCAGAAGGACTGTCAGAGGGAGGAGGACCTAGACTAGGTGTACCAGAAGAACTGTCTCAGGGAGGAGGACCTAGACTAGTTGTACCAGAAGGATTATAGTCTGAGGGAGGAGGACCTAGAGGAAGCCTGGCCAGCAAATTATGTACTTTAGGATTTGAGGCGCTAAAGTGCATTGTGAGCCCGACCCAAATCCTGGGATTGGACTGAGACAGACCACGGGGACCACATGAAGTAAATCTGGGGATCAAAAGAGGAATACTGCCAGACATAATATTGAGAGAGTAGGAAAGAGAAGGTAAAGATGTCTCAATAAATGAGACTCCAGTAGTTAAAGAGTGGGGCAGACTTAGTGTTACTGTATTCACTTTTGTCCAAGTATGTATGTTAGTCGAGTATAGGAAAAGTGAATATATAGTGATGAAGGGGTTAAACTGAGGCTTGAAGTGATGGTCATGAAATGTCTGAATTTTGTTTACTACAGATTGTAAAAAAGAAGAATCAGAGCAGAGATTGATTATTTCTTTCCCAGAAAATGTGCAGCATGTGATGGAAGAAAAAAGAAAACTGTACTTTATATTTGACCTAACTACCGTATTTTTTACCCTATAAGACGCACTTAGGTTTTTGAGGAGGAAAATAAGAAAAAATATATTTTGAACCAAAAGGTGTGCTTTTGGTGGGTATTAAACTAATGGTGATCTGTGGATGGCACTGTTATGGGGGGGGGGGGGGCTCTGTGGATGGCACTGTTATGGGGGATCTGTGGATGGCACTGTTATGGGGGATCTGTGGATGGCACTGTTATGGGGATCTGTGGATGGCACTGTTATGGGGGATCTGTGGTTGGCACTGTTATGGAGGGGGATCTGTGGATGGCACTGTTATGGGGATCTGTGGATGGCACTGTTATAGGGGCATCTGTGGATGACACAATTATGGGGGGATCTGTGGATGGCACTGTTATATATGTGATCCACAGATCCCCACCATAACAGTGTCCCCCAATGCACAGGGCCCACTCACAGTAGTCTTCATATCTAAACTGTAATCATCCTTAACCTCTTGGTAATGTTAGTTAAAGTAGCACTATCCCGTGTACTAGTACTTACTATCAAACTCCTGTAGCATGCAGGGCGGCCGGCAGCGTAACGCCACTCACTCACACCACGCGCCTTCTCCTCCTGCTTCATTAATAAAGTAGGAGGAGCAGGCGCGTGACGTGAGTGGCGTTACGCTGCCGGCCGCCCTGCATGCTACAGGAGTTTGATAGTAAGTACTAGCACATGGGATAGCGCTACTTTAACTAACATTACTGTCACCACCAGACATCTGAGAAGCTCTGTCAGACGTTCTTCAGAACCTCCTGCTTGAGGTTCCTTTTTGTTTTGCTTTCGTTTTCTCATCTCGTTAGCCTCTCTCAGCTGTCATGTAGTTGCACTGATTGCATACCTTTAAATCCCTTCCCATACTGCATCACTTTGCGGTTTATACAACTTCCTGGAGTGTGTGCATGCTGGATGCTACTACTGAGTCTTCTACAGATAAGTTTTGTTCATTCATTTGTGTTTTCCTGTTTGCTGGATCCCAGGTGACCCTGACTCCCTCCGTATCAAGTGTAGGGAGCCGGTGGTCGTGTCCCCTCACTATTATAGGGTGTTCAGGTGTCATACAGTCGAGGTACGAGGATATGCGATCATCTACCATTGAGATTTTTGCATAGGCTGAGCAGTTAGGGAGAGAGCCAGGTCTGTTGCAGGGCTTTCCCTTTGGTTCCTTAGTTTTGGATCCAGTCAGTCGGATCTTCATTTTGTGTCTTCTAGTTTTCTGTACACCTTCCGTGACATTATAAACCGCCAAAACCGTCTTAAGCATGAATCCGGTTTCAACCTTGATTGGCCGCATGCAGGGTCTTTCACTGGAGGTAGCAGATCTCCGGAAAACTGTCTCTCAGTTTGAGGTGACCGTTTCTGCTTGCGTTCATGGAATTTGTTCTGAGCCTAAAATCTCGCTTCCGGATATGTTCTCCGGGGGTAGTGAGAATTTTGTTCGTTTTAGAGAGGCTTGCAAACTCCATTTTCGCCTACTTCCCCATTCCTCTGGTGATGAGGAGATTTTTCCTTCTGGTCGGTAGAGGCGCGTAAGGCCTTTTCTAGTATCAAGGAGAGTTTTGCTTCCGCTCCCATCTTGGTACAACCTGATATTTCTCTGTCCTTCATAGTTGAGGTGGACGCTTCTGAAGTGGGTGTGGGTGCGGTCTTGTCTCAGGGTCCCTCTCCTGCCAAATGGTGACCGTGTGCCTTTTTCTCGAAGAAACTCTCCTCCGCAGAGAGAAATTACGATGTGGGAGATAGGGAGTTGTTGGCCATCAAGTTAGCTTTTGAGGAATGGCGCCATTGGCTAGAGGGAGCCAGACACCCTATTACCGTGTTTACTGACCATAAGAATCTGGCCTACTTGGAGTCAGCCAAGCGTCTGAACCCGAGACAGGCCAGATGGTCTTTGTTCTTTTCAAGGTTTAATTTTGTTGTCACGTTCCGCCCTGGGGTTAAGAATGTGAAGGCGGATGCCCTGTCACGTTGTTTTCCGGGAGGTGGGAATTTTGAAGACCCGGGTCCCATTTTGGCTGAAGGGGTGGTGGTCTCTGCTCTTTATCCTGAATTGGAGGCAGAGGTTCAGGTAGCCCAGTCAGAGGCTCCTGATCTTTGTCCTCCTGGGAGGTTGTTTGTGCCTCTCGCTTTAAGACACAAGATTTTTAAGGAGCACCACGATACTGTCCTTGCTGGGCACCCGGGGGCAAGAGCCACAGTGGATCTCATCGCTCGGAGATTCTGGTGGCGGCGCTTCGTAAGTCAGTTGAGGGTTTTGTGGCAGCCTGCGAGACCTGCGCTTGTGCCAAGGTCCCTCATTCACGGCCATCAGGTCGTCCATGGACTTCATTACGGACCTGCCTCGTTCCTCGGGGAAGACTGTGATTCTGGTGGTGGTAGACCGTTTTAGCAAAATGGTGCATTTCATCACTTTTCCTGGCTTGCCCAATGCTAAGACGCTGGCGCAGGCATTTATTGATCACATTGTCAAATTGCACGGTATTCCTTCAGACATAGTCTCTGATAGGGGCACGCAGTTTGTTTCCAGATTCTGGAAGGCTTTCTGTTCTCGCTTGGGGGTTCGGTTGTCATTCTCTTCTGCTTTCCACCCGCAGTCGAATGGCCAGACAGAGCGCGTCAATCAGAATCTGGAGACATATCTGCGCTGTTTTGTGGCGGAGAATCAGGAGGATTGGTGTTCTTTTTTGTCCCTTGCTGAGTTTGCTTTAAATAACCGTCGTCAGGAGTCCTCTGATAAGTCACCATTTTTGGTGCATATGGGTTTCATCCGCAGTTTGGGACATTCTCTGGAGAGGGGTCTTCTGGTTTACCTGATGAGGACAGATTCTCCTCGTCTTTGTCATCTATTTGGCAAAAGATTCAGGATAATCTAAAGAGCATGAGTGAGAGATATAAGCGTGTGGCGGATAAGAGACGTGTGCCTGGTCCGGACCTGAATGTTGGTGATCTGGTGTGGTTGTCTACTAAGAATATCAAATTGAAGGTTCCCTCCTGGAAGTTGGGTCCTAAGTTTATTGGGCCTTACAAAATCTTGTCCGTCATCAATCCTGTTGCCTACCGTCTTGATCTTCCTCAGACTTGGAAGATCCATAATGTTTTTCATAAGTCCTTATTAAAACCTTATGTCCAACCCATTGTACCCTCGTCTTTGCCTCCTCCTCCGATTGTGGTTGATGGTAATCTTGAATTTCAGGTCTCTAGGATTGTGGATTCTCGTGTTGTCCGCGGTTCTCTCCAGTACCTCGTTCATTGGGAGGGTTATGGTCCTGAGGAGAGGATGTGGGTCCCAGTGATGGACATTAAGGCCACTCGTCTCATCAGGGCTTTCCATAGGTCCCATCCTGAGAAGGTGGGCTCTGAGTGTCCGGAGTCCACTCGTAGAAGGAGGGGTACTGTCACCACCAGACATCTGAGAAGCTCTGTCAGACGTTCTTCAGAACCTCCTGCTTGAGGTTCCTTTTGTTTTGCTTTTGTTTTCTCATCTCGTTAGCCTCTCTCAGCTGTCATGTAGTTGCACTGATTGCATCCCTTTAAAGCCCTTCCCATACTGCATCACTTTGCGGTTTATACAACTTCCTGGAGTGTGTGCATGCTGGATGCTACTACTGAGTCTTCTACAGATAAGTTTTGTTCATTCATTTGTGTTTTCCTGTTTGCTGGATCCCAGGTGACCCTGACTCCCTCCGTATTAAGTGTAGGGAGCCAGTGGTCGTGTCCCCTCACTATTATAGGGTGTTCAGGTGTTATACAGTCGAGGAACGAAGATATGCGATCATCTACCATTGAGATTTTTGCATAGGCTGAGCAGTTAGGGAGAGAGCCAGGTCTGTTGTAGGGCTTTCCCTTTGGTTCCTTAGTTTTGGATCCAGTCAGTCGGATCTTCATTTTGTGTCTTCTAGTTTTCTGTACACCCTCCGTGACAATTACCAAGAGGTTAAGGATGATTACAGTTTAGATATGAAGACTGCTGTGAGCGGCGTATCCTAGTGTAAGAGTACAGTGACTGCATAGGGCTTTGCCGCGATTCCAACAGCAGTTGCCGACCTTCAGCCCCTCCTCCCTCCCCGCTGATACATCGCCGCGCCGTGTTGTTAGCATAGTAAAAATGGCAGCATTCACCCTATAAGACGCACTGCCACCCCCCCCCCCCCCCCCACACACACTTTGCGTCTTATGGGGCAAAAAATACGGTGATAAGTAATTTCAATGATGATGTTTGTATATAGTTTGGTATATCATATATATATATCAGTAAGTCCACGTGGCATTGTATTCATTGTGTTTATCCTGTTTTGTGCATTTTTAAGGTTTTGTCTTGAATAATTTGATTTGTATCTGTAATAACTTTCTGTTTGTAGGAGAGAAGATAAGAAGAATGTCAATTATTAGCCAGAATTAGTTAGTTTAATTAGTTTCTTTCCCCCTGAATATCTGTGTGGGGATGGATTGTTGAGTTACAGGAAAGCTGGGTACTTGTATGAAGGTAGACAGCGGGGGCCGCAGCTGTGAGTGAAGTGACCCCATGGCCCTGAAATGGGATGATGGAACGTGTCACTGAAGTGTTGTGCGTGAAGTTTGTAGAATGTGAATGGCTGACAGCGAGTCACTGAGTGAGTGGAGAGAGTTATAGTAACGTATGTTTTATGTGTTTTTATATCATGTGTATGGAGCTCCAGGAAAACCTATTGTTTGTGTTCAAGGAACTTCAGTGTTAATGTATTGAAAACGTTTCTTTGTGTCTGTCCCCGGATGATGTTTCCTTGTCTGTTCTATGTTGAATGTTGTGTCTGTTCCTTGTTATGTCGGTGTGGACCAGAGTTCTGACCTCGTGTGCTGCCAAATAGACTTGGGGGTCCTATCTCTCCTTGGGGAAAGAGCGCCTTAGGCTACTTTCACACTGGAGTTTTGGCTTTCTGTCTGTGAGATCCGTTCAGGGCTCCTCGTCCACAACGGATCAGTTTTGCCCTAATGCATTCTGAATGGAAAAGGATCCGCTCAGAATGCGTCAGTTTGCCTCCGTTCCGTCTCTATTCCGCTCTGGAGGCCGCCTGCAGCGTTTTGGTGTCCATCTGATGAAACTGAGCCAAACAGATCCGTCCTGGCACACAATGTAGGTCAATGGGGACGGATCCGTTTTCACTGACACAATCTTGGACAATAGAAAACCGCCCATGACGGATCCGCACAAAACGCGAGTGTGAAAGTAGCCTTAATCGCGTTGAGGGGCAATCACCCCAAAACAGCTGTCTGCAGACGAGGTGCTGGCCTATGTCATATCCAAGTCACGTCTCAAGACCTATTTCAAGGGTGGAACATTGACTTATAGGATAGCTGCCTTACATCTGGTGGCATCACAGGCAGAGCTTGGTAAGAGATCATTCACATCCTTTGGTTGCCAAATAGAAAACTGACTAGTAGAGGAAGGTCCCAAAAGCCCAACCAAGAGGGGTGGACTTAGATGACACTGGGGGGCTGCTGGACACTGGGGAGTCACATGGATCCACTGCAGTTCTTCTAGTACAAGGGCCCATTGTTTGCATATCTCAAGTTGGACCAACATAATTGCAGATGCCTTTTATACCATGAAATGCGCGTTGATCACAGCCCCTTACACTGGGCATACCTGACTCCAAGACTTTTGCATTATTTTGCCATGAACAAGCAGGGCCAGTCCTTAACCAAGACCATGGAGGCATGGCGAAAGCGGAGAACAAGGGGAAATCCAGTCTCAAATTTTCCAATTAGTCAGTGAGGAATGTCCATTTAACATGAAACACAAATATGATAGTCAAGCATTGATAGGTATGGAAATAAGTGGATTGGCAAATTTCCCTTGTGTCCCACTCAATAACCCTTCTGCTGAGTATTTTGTAGATGGCTCGAGATCATGGGACAAGGACCAAGGAAGATTCGTCACCGGGTATGCCGTAGTCCAAAATGGTGAGGCAGTGATACAGAAACCACTCCCTTCTAGTTGATTGACATAAGATGAGGAGCTGAAGGCAATCACTGCAACGTGTAATCTGGGTAACCCTAAGTTCACACCTGAGCGTTTTACAGCGCGTTGCTACGCGCTGTAAAACGCTCAACAAGGAGAAACCAATGTATCCCTATGGGAATGGTTCTCACCTGGGCGTTTTACAGCGCGTACGATCGCGCTGTAAAACGCCCGACGCTCAAACAAGTTCTTGAGCTTTTTTGGGGCGTTTTGTCGCGCGTTCCCGTACATAGATATTCGGGAACGCGCGACAATGTGTGTTCGCCTGTCTCTGTATGCGCGATTGTAAACGCCGGTACAATCGCGCATACAGAGCGCTCGTTTCAGAACGCTCAGGTGTGAACCCAGGGTAAGGGAAAAGAGGTGGACATCCATATGGACCCGAGGTACGCATTTGGTGTAGCACATGACTTGTGTGGTGTGGATGGAGAAAGGTATCATACAAGTAGAAGGAGGGTTCTGGCGTATACACACACTAAGCTCTGTCTGCCCTGTTGTTTGTTTTCCATGATGGCGGCCCTGTCCCAGTCAGTGATCTATAACTTCAAGGGGCCATAGTTTTATAGAACTAGTTTGCCTCAGGGTTTCATAAAGTGGCTGAAAAAAATTTGCACAGGGATGTCTTACATGTGCAAGGCATAACCCTGGTAAGTCTACCCGAGTACCCAGGAAAAGCCCAACAAGACCAGATTACCCGTTCCAGAAATTGTAGGTGGACTACATACAGCTTCATAAGGTGGGTAATTACCAGTATTTTCCTGGTCTGTATAGACTTGTTATCTGGGTGGCCTGAAGCCTGGCCGGTGACACATGCTACTGCAAAAGCCACCACTCAGAAGCTGCTCAAGGAAGTAGTGTGCAGATATGGGGTCCTAGAAGTAATAGAAAGTGACCGGGGGACACACTTCACAGGGGACATCATGAAAGCAGTGACAGAGGCCTTAGGAATCCAACAAGCCTTCCATGTTTCATGCCACCCACAAAGCTCAGGTAAAGTCTTAATGAATGGCACACTTAGAATGAAAATTCAAAATAGCCATGGAGGAGATGGGAAGGATTGGGTTGACTGCTCACATGTAGCCTTCTTCTCAGTCAGGTCACATGTCAATGAACCTCCTGAGCAATACCTAAAATTATTCACAAAAGGGGGGGGATGTGTGAGGGAAAGCAAAAAGGAGTCCATTTTGTAGATGTATTTATTTGATATCACTTTATATCATAGAATAGGACATGTTCTATTTTTTTCCGGAGCCGCGGACAGGGAGATCGGGGGCGCGCTCCGGAAATGCGCATGCGGACAGCACACTGTGTGCTTTTCCGCATCCATTCCTGCCCCATGGAGAATTTGCGGAACGGATACAGACCCATTCTACAGATGTGTGAATGGACCCTTAGTCGTTAATGGGTAAATACTTCTAATAATTAAAAAGTTTCTGCAGCATCTTATCTCAGAGTTAGTATTCGTTAGCAGCGCATCCCGAACTCAGAACATAACTCTAATAAGGGGGAGCGAGGGGCTGCTTGCCTTGTAGCTCGAAACTTCCGACCTATATACATAGAAACTCCCTACATTCCAGCTGGCTCATTAATTTTTCCACATTTGTACAAGATGGAGGACATGTTTATACAAAATGAATTCTCATCCTTCACACCTTGTACTCTGACCTTTCCTTGCCACCACCTGAACAGCCTCTGGCCTTCCGGTGCCCTCTGGGTGTACCGTACCATCTA
Source organism: Bufo gargarizans (assembly GCF_014858855.1). Taxonomy (NCBI): domain Eukaryota; kingdom Metazoa; phylum Chordata; class Amphibia; order Anura; family Bufonidae; genus Bufo; species Bufo gargarizans. The sequence goes on from NC_058087.1 coordinate 201,202,122, forward strand.
GAGGTCAGTCCAGTGGGTCCACACCCAGGTTCCATTCCCTCAAGTTCCAGCTCTCCTCAGAGGTAGCACCTGGTCTACCCCTTTGGAATGTCTATCCTCACCATCAGAGGTATCGTGAAGAACAAAGGGTGCACTTAGACACTGCACTCTGAGGAGGTTGTTCAAGTGGGACAGCGGGTTCACACCCACTGATCATCCTAATGGAAATGTGCAGGTAGATGCTCGAGATGTATTGTGGCCAAAAAACGTTTTCCTCCAACACCACGACTGATCAAAGAGTCTTCATTTAGAATTTTCTGTTTACTAAAAACCTTCCTCTGAAGATGGTACTTCTTCCAATACTGGCTCTTATTGATGTGGAGACCAAAGTGTCTGATGGAGTCCTGGACCATGCAGAAGAGACATTTTTCAGCTAGACTTGTATGTGCACACAAGGGTGTAGCTAATGGCTCATGGGCCCTGGTGTCCTTAAAGAGGACCTTTCATGGGTCCAGACATTGTAAAATAACTAGCACGTTATGTAGGGCAGCGGGGATCTAATAGCGCTTTTTTTTTTCCTGGGCGCCGCTCTGTTCGCCCGCTGTGCCCCTGTTGAATTCTCCCACCTGGTATGCTAATAAATATCATGGGTATTAATTCCAGAAACACTTCACACAACACGTTTCGGGGAGTACTTCCCCTTCTTCAGGTGAAAACAGTGTTCAACTTAAAGGGCTTGCATGCAGCTTTTAGTGGTCGCGAACATAAAATTTTCAGTTCGCGAACGGCGAACGTGAATTTCCACAAATGTTCGCGAATGGGCGAACCGGGCGAACCACCATTGACTTCAATAGGCAGGCGAATTTTAAAACCCACAGGGACTCTTTCTGGCCACAATAGTGATGGAAAAGTTGTTTCAAGGGGACTAACACCTGGACTGTGGCATGCCGGAGGGGGGTCCATGGCAAAACTCCCATGGGAAATTACGTAGTTGACGCAGACTGTGGTAAGTTGAATTCGCAAAGCGATTAATATAACCTGCATTATTCGCATTGCGATTACAACTTAGGTCTGAGTTCATAATGGTTGTATTGGTCGCACCGTCACGTGGTAAAGGGGGACGATGAGCGGTGGGGCGCCGCGGCAGCCTGGTGAGCGGTGGGGCGCCGCGGCAGCTGCCCTGCAGGAGTCTCTGGTGCCGGGAGGAGGAGGTAGGTAGAACGGCTCTGACTTTATAGAATACCCCAATAATAATAGGTTAATAACCTAACCCCATTCATAAATTACTGTGGATTATTATAGAGACGGCCCCAGGCCAGGAGACATAAGGGGTTGGGTTGAACTGTGGGCTGGGGCCACCCGGCCACATTTAATCATCTTTGCTCAGGGGGGCCCTCATAAATATAGACCCCCATGGTGTGGACTGGTCATTTTACTAAGGAATATAGTTTAAACGTTTATGTGCAAAAGAGCAAATAAGAAGTCGGCTCCAATCAGATATCTGCACGTAGACCAAGACGCTGGGTCCATGCAGATATCTGCACGTAGACCAAGACGCTGGGTCCATGCAGATATCTGCACGTAGACCAAGACGCTGGGTCCATGCAGATATCTGCACATAGACCAAGACGCTGGGTCCATGCAGATATCTGCACGTAGACCAAGACGCTGGGTCCATGCAGATATCTGCACGTAGACCAAGACGCTGGGTCCATGCAGATATCTGCACGTAGACCAAGACGCTGAGTCCATGCAGATATCTGCACGTAGACCAAGACGCTGGGTCCATGCAGATATCTGCACGTAGACCAAGACGCTGGGTCCATGCAGATATCTGCACGTAGACCAAGACGCTGGGTCCATGCAGATATCTGCACGTAGACCAAGACGCTGGGTCCATGCAGATATCTGCACGTAGACCAAGACGCTGGGTCCATGCAGATATCTGCACGTAGACCAAGACGCTGGGTCCATGCAGATATCTGCACGTAGACCAAGACGCTGGGTCCATGCAGATATCTGCACGTAGACCAAGACGCTGGGTCCATGCAGATATCTGCACGTAGACCAAGACGCTGGGTCCATGCAGATATCTGCACGTAGACCAAGACGCTGGGTCCATGCAGATATCTGCACGTAGACCAAGACGCTGGGTCCATGCAGATATCTGCACGTAGACCAAGACGCTGGGTCCATGCAGATATCTGCACGTAGACCAAGACGCTGGGTCCATGCAGATATCTGCACGTAGACCAAGACGCTGGGTCCATGCAGATATCTGCACGTAGACCAAGACGCTGGGTCCATGCATATATCTGCACGTAGACCAAGACGCTGGGTCCATGCAGATATCTGCACGTAGACCAAGACGCTGGGTCCATGCAGATATCTGCACGTAGACCAAGACGCTGGGTCCATGCAGATATCTGATTGGCGCTGACTTAGTGACTTCTTTTTTTTCTCTTTATCTGTTTATTATGGCTTCGGGGGAGGACGGGGACAGGGGTGACAGCATTTTCTACCGCACCGGGTGACACCAGCCATAGCAACGCCACTGTAACCATTAGGAACCCAGCAGCTCTAAGTTGAATTCGCAATGTGAATAATATAACCTGTATTAATCGCATTGCGATTACAACTTAGTCAACTTTGTGACACTGCAGCTTCCGAATGAATCTAAGATGGCTGCTGTCCAGGAGGTGGGAGGGGCTGGGAGGGAGGGTCTGCTGCTGATTGGCTGGAATGTGTCTGCTGACTGTGAGGTACAGGGTCAAAGTTTGCTCAATAATGACGTATAGGAGACGGACCGAACATCGCATATGTCCGCCTGCCGCGGTGAACGCGAACATGCGATATTCGCCGGGAACTGTTCACCGGCGAATAGTTCGGGGCATCTCCAGCAGCTTTATATACATATACACATATGAAACAAACAGAGGTCGGGGGGGGGGGGGGTGAAGCCACAGTAACGAACCCCTCAGTTGTAAGTAAAATGTATCAACAGAAATGAAGATCGGGACCTGTTGGACACTAAGGTGCCATCTCCCTATTTTCATAACAATTCAATATGTATATTAAAAGTCAAATGGTTTAGGGTAATTCCGAAAATCAAGGCGGAGGTCACTTGAGCACGCCCCCAGGTCACATGACCGCAGAGCGGTCACGGGGGGAAGCCGGTTCCATAGAAACATAACGCCGGAGCGCCAGTGAAGCCGGACGCCCGAGCGCTGGTGATCACGCCGCCGGCACCATGGCCAATGATCCCAGAGCGACCGGCGCTCAGGGCAGGGTGATGGGGGAGGCTGCAAGGGAAACCGGACACTCCTAGGGAATGTTCATATTATTATAACTAGAAGGAATCCTATAAAAATCCTCTCGTGGAACAAAATGAAATAGCTATAATTACATCAGTAGATGAATAGATAGGTGAAAAAAGACATAAATCAGGAAACATTCAGATTTTATAGGGGGCCCTTGTGCAAGAATTGTTAAAATAGTAGGAATATTAGAACACATTCCTAAAGAGATTACAATATCAATTACTTGATAGTAAAAATACCGTAATATTAACAAATGAATGAATATAAATTATTGGAAACCTAAAAATTCATATAAATTATTAAAAGCCTGATATAATGTAACTATTAAAAGGTTGTTTGATTGCTACTTAAATATTAGTAGTTATAAATCCTTGTATAAATATACAAAAAAACACAAACAAAATATATATAAAAGAGATGGATGTTTCTATCTATGGGGCCCAAAAATAGACCCCATGATAAAAAATAAAAAAAAAGGCAGAGAAAACCCATCTATTCTGCCCGGCACTGTGAAGGGGGCACCATTATGGGCATTAGAAAACCGTTTCGAAGGTTGCCAATGGTATCATGATTAGTATTTTGTGGTTATCATAGGTTTATGACCGTCGGAGGGTATCCCTTTTGTAGGAATCTATACCGGATGGTCTCGCTTTGGGATATAAAATCATTATTCAAGGTGCAATTTTGCCTAATTCTTTTGAATTTGCTAAAAGGGATAATAACTTTCCATTTTTTATAGTGAGTACTTGAGAAATCTAAATAACTGTTACTGTCATTATTCTATGCCCTACGGAACCCAATTCGAGGTCCAAATATTCAATTTTATTTGTATCAAATGTCCCCAACAGTTTTATGCCCCAGTCGGTTTTATTAAGATCTTCCATAAAGGAGGTAATAGAGACATTGTCACCATTCCAAATAAATATCAATTCATCAATGTATCTCCGGTAGAAGATGTGGCGAAACCAACCTCGCCACGGTGCTTTGGAGGGGGCTGTTTGCCCGCCTTCTGCCCCTGGATTACGGGCCCTCTCATCAGCCAGGCCTCCTTTGTTCACAAAGGACTTGGACTAACTTGAACCCCTGGTCTAATTCGTGCCATTTTGGGATGTTAAATGTCTATGTGTATTGTAAAGGGTGGGACATTGTATACGTTGAGTAGTGAGGTCTGTTCCATTGTCTCACTGTGTGTATTGGCGATTGCCCTCTGTCCTGAGAGATAATTGAATTATAACTCGGTTGTCTCCAGGACAGAAGACATTGTGTATTCTCCTGCCTGTGATGATTGCATCAACCCAGTGTGAGGTAATTGTATCACGGGCAGAGGGGAGGATTTTGTGTGGGAGTGTCTGAGTGTATTGTACGTGGTTATTGGCTGTTTGTACAAAACCCTGTGGGTGGTAACCTTGTTGGAAGATGTGTATAAGTCAATGCTGTGTGTTCAAATAAAGAGTTCCTGTTTTTACCCTTCATCATGTTGAGGCTGGTGTTTGGGTAATTGATCGACACTGGTGGATTGCTATACGCTGGAGATTTGCTATACTCCCCTGGCTATATTACTAGCTCTTGTAAGAGCTGTTCCTGCTCTCTGGTTTTAGGAGAGGTTCACCCACTGGAGCCTGGAGCCTTGTCGTAGGTCCAGGGTGGGTAGGAGACGGTGAGACCTCAACCAAGCTTCAGCGGTTCGTGGGGTCTGCAGTGCGTACGGTGTCAAGTGGAGTGCTTGGAGTCCTCGGGAAGCACTAGGAGCATCCATCAACGGAGGTACCCGGTCGGGTTGCTAGGAGATCCGTTACAGAAGATGATATTATTTGTCCAGTATCTGGATCCGTAGATACATTGATCCTCGAAGCGCCCCATGAACAAATTAGCAAAACTAGGTGCAAATTTCGTCTCCATAGCGGTGCCCCGCCTTTGTAAATACAATGTGTCTTCAAAAGAAAATACATTATGTGTCAAAATGAATCTGATACATTCTAGGACAAAGGACTTTTGTTCATCTGCTGTTTTAGAGTCATTTTCAGGGTTACACATTCAAGGTCGAGCTCAAGGCTGTAACGTCTAGAGAGACCCAGCGGTAGGTGTCCTTCCACTCAATGTCTTTCACAGATTGTATCAGGGATGTAGAGTCTCTTGAATAAGATGGTCGTTCCACCACGTATTTCTGTAAAAGAATATCCACATACTGAGATAATTGGCATGTGAGTGAGGAGATACCCGAAATAATTGGTAGGCCCGGGGGGGGGGGGCGTTTACTATCTTTGTGAATTTTTGGTAAATGATAAAATAGAGTTACTATACTCGCTCCTTTGTCAGCTTTACGGATTACAATACTAGTGTTATCTTGGAATTTTTGATTGCTGCCCTCTCTTTCCTATTCAAATTACCAGTGGGGATAGGTTTTTGTTGGATACTGCAGAATTCATCCCTGACAACATTGTAAAAAGTGTCAATGAGGGGCGTGGCCTGGCCGGCAATGTAGAAGACCTCCCTGCGAACATCTCCGGCCATGACCCGCACCACGATAAAGGAGAAAGAGGGTCCGGGAGCGACGCCGGCGAAACAACATGGCGCCGCCACCTCGTCCAAATCTGGAACAATTTGCACTCGTTCCGCCTGCAGGAGATGGCTCTGGAGGAGTGAAGAGGACCTACACCTGCAGATATATACCGGGCTGTGCAGCAATGCAGCGCGGCACTAATGACCCTGAATACATACCATGGGGTCCTCGCAGGAAAGTGTATCTATTATTAGACAAGAGTGAAGACCAGAGTAGAAGACCAGATACCTCCTATTAGACGCCATCTTGCTAAATGAATCCATAATATCACCCTCCTTATAAACAAAGTGGAGGATCTACAGAACAGATCACGCCGCAACAATCTTCGCTTGGTGGGGTCCCTGAAAAAGCAGAAGGGGCTAATGCTGTCCAACTCTTTGAGCACTGGTTCAAGACTAAATTTGGTCGCGACTCCCGCTCCCGCCTGTTTGCAACTGAAAAGGCACACAGGGTGCCGCTCTGACCACCACCACCGGGGGCCCCCTAGGCCCATGCTGATGAAAATTCTACACTTTCAAGACAGAGACAACATTCTCCAAAACGCAAGGGACCATCCGGATCTACTCATCGGTGGTCGCAAAGTCTCTATAGTCCCAGATTTCTCAGCGGATGTGCAGAGACGCCGAGCAAAATTCCTTGATGTTAAAAGACGCTTGCGTCTGAAAAACATACAGTACTCCATGCTTTACCCTTCCAGATTGCGGGTGGTGGCGGGAGATATGGTCCACTTCTTCGATTCCCAATGGGTGGATCTGAATGAAAGTTCCCTGCAGGAGCCCAACTGGCTGACTGGAAGGACAAGAGGCGTTACAATATGGACTCTAAAGGGGACGACTGGGCCGCTCCATGACGGATGGCGATAAGCATCTCCCTCCTCTTTACGTCGCTCTACTTAATGACACGGTTTCTTTTCGGTGCCGCCCGTTATAGTATATGACAGGGAGGGGCGGTATGTGTTATATGTATGTTAGTGCCGCTCAGGGCTACACCGTCAGTATTGTCATTTCCAGACGTTTTCTGTGACAGCGGAACTATTGCCGCCTTTGTTATTGTTGGTTTCAGGAACTTTCTGCGCCGCATGTTCTACGCTTTCTGGCCCAATTTTGGCTGGGAACGTTATGTTAACTGGTTTCCAGGGAGGGGAATCTGTGGAGAGACTACGTCCTTTCTGGTTTAGGGGACAATGATACAACTCTACGGTAATCCTGGTCCGCTTCTATGTATCCCTAGGAATGATGGCGGATAGGGTATGGATGTGGGGGGCACTCCATATCTATGGCTGCAGTCAATAGAAGTGTGTTCTGTGTTCTAGATATAAACGAGAACTGGATACAAATCCCCTATTATAAAAGAGATGTATTTATTATTTGCAAAGGGTGGAAAACATTTGATGCATTAGCATAAATATAGAAGGGGTTAAAAACTTGACTAAAAAGTAGGGGAAAAAATTCAGGATAAAAAAAAGAGATGAAAAAAATAAAATAAAAAGTCAAATGGATAAAATCCGGTACAAATGATCGCTATTCTATAAAAGGTAGAGTATTTAGTAGAGAGCCCGTTATATAGAGATGTCCTCCTGCTGGTAGATAGGAATGCTGGTCTTTGTAGTACTACTCACACAATAGCCCGTTGGCGGTGGTAACTTTGCGGCAGTGTTAGCTGAACTTGTAGAATTTTCCTATCTCGATGAGACTTAGATAGGGGATCAGCTGGTCGCTGAGGTAAGCGATAGATCGGTCATTGCTAGTTTTCGTACACAGCACAGGTAGCCAGTATATGTCACAGACTCTGTGTTACACACCCGTCTTGCTGATGTCGCTTGGATCGGGGTGTTCTGTTGCGGCAGGTGTTTTGTACTCACCAGCTCCTGACGTGGGCTCCCACGTGGACGGGAGTTTGTTGGCGGTGCGCTGTCTTTCAGATGGGTATGGCGATGCCGGCTGTTCTTTCTATGTTGTTCCCAGCAGGACCGTAGCTGATGTTCGGTCTTTTGCAGGACGATGCTGCTGCAGGGGGTACCAGACGCGTTTCTTCCTCAGTGGCCTCAGTGTGCAAATTATAGCGTGGAATGTCAGGGGCCTGGGAGATGCCACGAAACGTCAAGCAGTCTTTATGGCTACACAAAAATATCAACCGGCCATATTATGTCTCTGTCTAAACAATCCCAGAGATCGTTACACAAAGCGTGGCTCTCCCACGCCTACCATTCCACCGTAGTTAGTGTCTTAGTGCACAGGGCCGTTCCCTTTGAATGCCACTCTGGTGCCGTCTGTCTGCCCCGCTCTATTTGCAGGGTGTAATGTTTCCTGATGGCCGTGTATCCCTCCGCCTTACTCCTGTGCTATATTGAAAAAAGGGATGGCTTTTGTGACGCAAGGTCCCCATGTTTATGGTTGGTGATTTTAATAAATACTTACATCCCCACCCAGATACATTTCCCCCAGGTCCCTTGCCAACAAATGCTACTGAAACGTCCCTGGCAAAGTTACTACAAGAATTGGATCTACATGATGTACGGAGAATCCGGCACCCGCAGGAGCGTCAATACTCCTGTTCTTCTACCTCACATAATTCCCTGTCCAGAATAGACTTACCTATTGGGTCGCTAGAGACATCGCCACCTGCCGCGTGGCCTGTCCACCCCCCACACATATAGGAGGCTTAATCCGTTCTGGATACAACTATTAGATGATGGGGATCCTCTTACACAGTGGGTTGTGGAGTTTTTTAGCACCAATATAGGTTCATATACAGTACAGACCAAAAGTTTGGACGCACCTTCTCATTCTAAGAGTTTTCTTTATTTCCATGACTATGACAATTGTAGATTCACACTGAAGGCATCAAAACTATGAATTATCACATGTGGAATTATATACATAACAAAAAAGTGTGAAACAACTGAAAATATGTCATATTCTAGGTTCTTCACAGTAGCCACCTTTTGCTTTGATTACTGCTTTGCACACTCTTGGCATTCTCTTGATGAGCTTCCAGAGGTAGTCACCTGAAATGGTCTTCACTTCACAGGTGTGCCCTGTCAGGTTTAATAAGTGGGATTTCTTGCCTTATAAATGGGGTTGGGACCATCAGTTGCGTTGTGGAGAAGTCAGGTGGATGCGCAGCTGATAGTCCTACTGAATAGACTGTTAGAATTTGTATTATGGCAAGAAAAAAGCAGCCAAGTAAAGAAAAACGAGTGGCCATCATTACTTTAAGAAATGAAGGTCAGTCAGTCCGAAAAATTGGGAAAACTTTGAAAGTGTCCCCAAGTGCAGTCACAAAAACCATCTGGCGCTACAAAGAAACTGGCTCACATGCGGACCGCCCCAGGAAAGGAAGCCCAAGAGTCACCTCTGCTGCGGAGGATAAGTTCATCCGAGTCACCAGCCTCAGAAATCGCAGGTTAACAGCAGCTCAGATTAGAGACCAGGTCAATGCCACCCAGAGTTCTAGCAGCAGACACATCTCTAGAACAACTGTTAAGAGGAGACTGTGTGAATCAGGCCTTCATGGTAGAAGATCTGCTAGGAAACCACTGCTAAGGACAGGCAACAAGCAGAAGAGACTTGTTTGGGCTGAAGAACACAAGGAATGGACATTAGACCAGTGGAAATCTGTGCTTTGGTCTGAGGAGTCCAAATGTGAGATCTTTGGTTCCAACCACCGTGTCTTTGTGCGATGCAGAAAAGGTGACCGGATGGACTCTACATGCCTGGTTCCCACCGTGAAGCATGGAGGAGGAGGTGTGATGGTGTGGGGGGGGGGGGGGCTTTGCTGGTGACACTGTTGGAGATTTATTCAGAATTGAAGGCATACTGAACCAGCATGGCTACCACAGCATCTTGCAGCGGCATGCTATTCCATCCGGTTTGCGTTTAGTTGGACCATCATTTATTTTTCAACAGGACAATGACCCCAAACACACCTCCAGGCTGTGTAAGGGCTATTTGACCATGAAGGAGAGTGATGGGGTGCTGCGCCAGATGACCTGGCCTCCACAGTCACCGGACCTGAACCCAATCAAGATGGTTTGGGGTGAGCTGGACCGCAGAGTGAAGGCAAAAGGGCCAACAAGTGCTAAGCATCTCTGGGAACTCCTTCAAGACTGTTGGAAGACCATTTCAGGTGACTACCTCTTGAAGCTCATCAAGAGAATGCCAAGAGTGTGCAAAGCAGTAATCAAAGCAAAAGGTGGCTACTTTGAAGAACCTAGAATAGTTGGAATTTTACTTACGTAATTATACTTTCTTCGAGTCCGAAGGCAGCACAGAAGGGATATTTCCCGTCCCAGTCACTCTATCATAGGACCGCCCACCTAGAAAAAAAAATCTAACAATCAAACAATTAACACAATTGACAACACCCTAGGTACTCTATATAACACGCCAAGGCACTGCATCCATTGTGTAATAACGTAGACCAACTCATGCAAGTAAAATTTATTGGGAGGGTTAGTGTGCTGCCTTCGGACTCGAAGAAAGTATAATTACGTAAGTAAAATTCCAACTTTCTTCTTCGTCCTACAGCAGCACAGAAGGGATATAACATAGAAATTAAAGGGGGGGGAAAGCTTTGTTTTACTGCTGACAAAACTGCTGTGCTGAAGGCTGAGTTCTCGGGTCCATTGCTGAGCCTGTAGTGATGAACAAACGTAGAGGATGAAGTCCAGGAAGCTGCATTGCAGATGTCTAGGAGATCAACTTGCTGTCTTTCAGCCCAAGATGTAGAGGTTGCCCTCGTGGAGTGGGCCCTTAACGGCCGAGGCGGTTCTTTACCATCTAAGATATAGGACTCCGAGATGGTTGTTTTAATCCAACGACCCAGAGTGTCTTTTGAGGCTTTCATACCCTTCCTCGGACCAGAGAATAAAATGAACAAATTTTCTTCCTTTCGGAAATCTCTCAGCCTTTCAAGATAGCAAATTAATGCTCTACGAATGTCCAGAGTATGGAGTCTTCTTTCCTCATCTGACTTAGGGTCAGGGTAGAATACTGGAAGAACAGATTCTCTATTGATGTTAGTTGAAGACGCAACTTTTGGTCTAAATGAAGGCATGGTTCTTAGTCTGACACCATTCGGCAAAATTTTCAAATATGGCTCTCTGGAGGACAAAGCCTGCAATTCCCCTAGCCTCTTTGCGCAAGTGATGGCAATGAGAAAAAGGATCTTGTAGGATAACCAGCTAAGATCCACTTCGGCAATAGGTTCAAAGGGAGGACCTGTAAGTCTATTTAGAACCAGTGATAATTCCCAGATGGGCATAGGCGGTCTCACAGAAGGCCTCAACTTCTTCAATGCTCTGAAATATCTAGCTATTAAAGCGTCACCTGCATATTGTCCATCTGTCCAAGCATTAATGGCTGTCATGTGGACTCTTAATGTATTAGGCTTTAGGCCTTTTTCGTGCCCTTCTTGCAGGAATTGCAAAATGGAGTTGGTAGAGACTAGTAACTCTTTTTCCCTGCAACCAGGAAGAAAACTTTCTCCATAATCTGTTGTAAACTGCAATAGTAGACTGCTTTCTGGAGGACAGTAAAGTAGAAATGACCTCATCTGAAAGGCCCTTCTCTTTTAATCTTTCCCTTTCAGGTGCCACACGGTTAAATGCAACTTGTTCAGTTGAGGATGGTAAAGGTCTTCCTGTAGAAGAAGATCCGGGTAAAGAGGCAAAGTCCAGTGATCGTTTTTCGAAAGTTGAGATACGGCAGAAAACCAAGCCCTGCGGGGCCAATATGGAGCTATTAGAATTGCTTCCGGTGCTTCTGAGAGGAGTTTCGGTATGATCTGAGGTAACATTGGTATGGGAGGAAACAGGTAGACAAACTTGTGGCTCCAATTCAGAGAGAAGGCATCCAGACAGTCGGGTCTGTCTGCTCTCCTGAGAGAACAAAACTTCAGGGCTTTCTTGTTCTTCCTCGTTGCAAACAGATCCCATTCTGGACGACCCCATTTCTCCACTATCTGGGCGAAATATTTCGGGTTCAATTCCCATTCTCCTGGGCACACCTTCTGTCGACTGAGTCGATCTGCTCTGATATTCTCGGAGCCCTTGATGTGAACTGCCACTAGGCTGTGTAGGACTGGCTCTGCCCAAGACATTATTTTGTCGCAAATGGACTGTAGAGAGAGACAACGCGTTCCCCCTTGTTTGTTTACATAATATGCCGCTGTTGCGTTGTCCGTCTGCAGGAGAACTGATCTGTGGTAGAGATGAGGTTCGAAATGCTGCAGGGCTAGTTGAATGGCTTTCAATTCCCTGAAGTTTGAGGATCGCCTCATTGTGGTTGAAGGCCATTCCCCTTGAATCCACCGATCTCCCATGTGCGCACCCCAACCTTTGCGGGAAGCATCTGTGGTTATCACTACTCTTTGAATGACTCGGAAATCTTTTCCTTTTTCCAGATTTTCTTCTCTTGTCCACCAAAGCAGCCCTCTGCGTGTTGCACATGATATCTTCATCATAGTGGTCAGTGATTTGGGATTCTTGTCCCAACAGTGAAGAATCTCTCTTTGCAGGTCTCTCATATGAGCCTTCGCCCATGGCACCGCCTCTATAGCAGCTGTCAATAACCCGAGGGTACTCATCGCCGAACGGATGGATATCTTCGTTGTAGAGATCAACAACTGAATTCTGCGAATGATCTGAGCCACTTTGAGAGGAGGAAGAAATACCTTCATTACTTCTGAGTCTAATAAAAGACCCAGGAACTGGATTCTCGTAGTGGGGACCAGCTGCGACTTCTTTTGGTTGACAATGAACCCGACTTGCTGAAGTAGATTCAGAGCAGTGTGAAGATCCGATCTCAGAACCTCCTCGGAAGCTGCAATAAGCAACCAGTCGTCCAGATATGGCACTATCCTTAGACCTTGAACCCTCAGAGCTGCAATAAGGACGACCACCACCTTCGTAAAGATACGAGGTGCCGGAGATAGCCCGAAGGGAAGGGCCCTGAACTGATAGTGCCAAATCCGACCTAGAGTCTTGACTGCAACCCTGAGAAATCTCCTTGATTCTTTGTGGATAGGGTATATGAAGGTATGCATCTTTTAGATCTATAGATGCCATCACCTCCCCAGGTTGCAGGATGCTCAGGACAGATCTTATGTTGTCCATCTTGAATTTTATCTTCCTTAAATGGTTGTTTAGAAACCTTAAATCTATGATGAGGCGCCACCTGCCGTCTGGTTTTGGAACGGGGAACACTCTTGAATAGACCCCTGAATACACCTCCTCTTCTGGAACTCTCTCCAGAACATTCATCTGTAGGAACTCCCGAAGAAGGGGCATGATTCTTGGATCCTCCGTGTTGTTTAACAGGAACCTTTCCCTTGGAAGATGAACGAATTCGAGTGAATAACCGTTCTTGATGATATTCCGAACCCAGCTGTCTGAAGTGACACTCTCCCATTTCATATAAAAGCTTCTTAACCTTGCGCCTACAGTGAGGGCAGGCTTGACGTCAGAATTTTGAATTGGAGGCAGGGGCTTCAGAGGGTTTCTTCTTTCCCTTGTCCTGGTAGCGGGGGCGAAACTTCTTCCCTTGCTCCTGTCTATTACGACCCTGAAAAGAAAATCTTCCTCTCTGCGTACGAAATCTGGTAGATTTGGGCCTGAAAGTTTGCGGAAAGGCTAAAGCCTTCTCTTTTTTATTTTCTTCCAGGATCTTATCCAACTGGGATCCTATTAACTTTCCCGGTTCAAATGGGAGAGCGCAAAAGTTGGATTTAGAGGAAGCATCACCCGTCCAAGGTTTTAACCAAATCGATCTTCTTGTGGAATTCGCTAAAGCCATGTTCTTGGCTGAGATCTTTATGACATCAAGCGGAAAATCACAAAGGAATTCCGCAGCCGTCTTAAGGGTCGATACTTGATCCAGCAGTTCATGCCTTGGTACCCCCGCTTGGATGTCTCTGGTTAGTTCGCTGAGCCAGACTCTTAACGCTCTTGCCACAGGCACTGAGGACATAGCTGCCTTCTGTAGAGAAGCCAGGTTGCAATGAGATCTCTTTAGGAAAGTGTCAGCTTTCCGATCCATAGGATCCTTTAATAGAGAAGAATCGTCTGATGGAAAAAAATGATCTTTTGGACAGACGTGCAATGGCTGGATCAACTTTTGACGGTAATTCCCATTCCTCTGATGCGGCCGGGTCTAACTTGTATAGAGACTTGAAGCGAGGTCCTAAGTCCAGGCGTTTATCAGGTCTTTTCCATTCCCTTTCCATGATGGTCTTTAGAACCGGATGAGCAGGGAGGACTCTGGATTTCTTCTTAGGGAAGTAATACAGGTTACCCTTATCCTGTACTAAATCTTCTTCATCATTAGTTTCCAGACAACGCTTTACGCGTCTGATGAGTTTTTCTGCTGAATCCTTTTTCAATAGAAAAAATTCTTCACTACCTGAATCTGAATCCGAGGATAGGTCAGATTGAGATACAATAGCTGATGATTGAGACATGTCATCTGAATGATGATGATGATGATGATGGCTTCTTTCCTTTTTACTGCCAGAAGTAGACGCCAAATTCTGCATATTTTCTCTGAACCAGGAAAAAATTTTTTTTTGCTTCTTCTGCTAACGGGTCCTGTGGGGTACAATCCAAACAGATATTGGATGTCGCTTCTGGTGATAAAGGCTGTAGACAAGTGATGCATAGCTTAGATCTTGCGGGCTGCGGATCAGGCGTGCGTAACTTCTCTGCACAGATATCACAGATGTCATCATGTAAATCATCTGGAAGCGGCAATCTACAACCTGCACAAACACGGTGCTTTGTCTTTTTATGGCTCTTCCGGCTCGACATCTAAGAAAAGAATAGATTTATTAGATGTACAAATATGGAGCATAAGGGAGACAGACAGGGCAGCAGAACCCTTTGGTAATACCTTCAGAGACTCAGAACTCGGCTGCCCCGCACAGCAGGAATGTGCACACAGCTTCTGAGTCTCTAAATAGGAACCAGAGTTTGAAATTGCCGCCCAAAACACGCCCCCAATGTGATGACATCACAGGACCTAGAGAAAGGTAATTAACCCTTCCTGAACTTACCCGGGATAACACCATCAGACCAGAGCCAGGCATCGCCGGCAGACAGCCTAATACTTACCCGGCTGCAAACGTCTGTACACCGGGAACCAGGTCAGCCAGGCAAACGCACTGGACACAGACCGGCGACCTGCTACAGGTATTACCAGGCAAACGCACTGGTAGGCAACAGCCACAATACGCTATAGCAGGTCTGGGCTAGGAAACCACTAGCCAGACCGACGGAGCCTGAACAACGCAAGGCTCAAGTCCTTTCCAGGTGGGCAGCAAGGTGAGAATCACCTGCCAGAGTAAGGACTAGAAAAAACACAATGGATGCAGTGCCTTGGCGTGTTATATAGAGTACCTAGGGTGTTGTCAATTGTGTTAATTGTTTGATTGTTAGATTTTTTTTTCTAGGTGGGCGGTCCTATGATAGAGTGACTGGGACGGGAAATATCCCTTCTGTGCTGCTGTAGGACGAAGAAGAAAGGACATATTTTCAGTTGTTTCACACTTTTTTGTTATGTATATAATTCCACATGTGATAATTCATAGTTTTGATGCCTTCAGTGTGAATCTACAATTGAAAATAAAGAAAATAAAGAAAACTCTTTGAATGAGACGGTGCGTCCAAACTTTTGGTCTGTACTGTATAAGGGACTTGTATATACAGAAAATGGCGAAAACTAGTGAACTCGCGGAGGCTATACAACAGGAGGTGAGAGACTGCCTATATAGGGGCACCTTCCCCGTGCACGGACTCCGCGTGGAGAGCTGCGCAAGCTAAACTTAACGACCATCTGCTGCACATAGCTGACCATAAACGCTTCTTCTTAAAACAGAAGTATTTTGAGGCGGGGGGGGAGTGCACGGAGTCTATTGGCTAGACTGATTCGTTCACAGGAGGGTACGACTAGAATAGCAGCCATCAGGAATAGACGGGGAAGCCTCTCAGTAGAGGACTCGGTAATTCCTAATGAATTCTATATCTACTCTAAGGAACTCTACTCCTCAAAATTGTCACTACACCCGGATTCTATCAAATCCTATCTGGCCAACATATCGATGCCTACGCTGTCCCTTTATTTAGATGGGCCCCTGGACTTAGAGGAACTTAAACTAGCCATCAAATCTTTCCCTAATGAGAAGGCCCCAGGTTCAGACGGTCTGAGTTTTACAGAAGATATCAAGACCCGCTTCTTCTCCACCTCTTAGAAACTTTCAATGACGCTCTGAGAGTAGAGAAATTGCCAGCGTCTATGAGGGAGGCGGTAGTTGTGCTGATTCCCAAACCTGGGAAACACCCGACTGTACCCGATTCCTATAGACCCATCTCCCTTTTGCCAACTGATGTGAAGGTTTTAGCGAAGGTCTTGGCCAACAGACTCAACGAGGTCATCCTGTCCCTTATACACGTAGATCAGTCGGGGTTTAGGCCAGACAGAAGCACTTCAATCAACCTTCGAAGATTATTTCAGAATCTTCAGAGGTCGATGGACACTGATGGTTGTAGGGCTGCAATATCCCTAGACGCTGCCGAAGCTTTTGACAGCGTGGAATGGAAGTTTTTTTGGGCAGTAATGGAGGCTATGGGATTTGGATCATGTTTTATGTCCTGGGTCGAATTACTGTACAACTCACCGGTAGCAAAAATCAAAGCAAATGGCATACTCTCTGCCCAATTTCCATTACATAGGGGTACGAGGCAGGGCTGCCCCCTCTCCCTTCTGCTGTTCGCAGTAGCTATAGAGCCTCTGGCCTGCCTTTTGCGTACCTCCCCTGAATGGAAAGGTTTCCCACTGGGATCCCAGGAAGAGAGAGTCTCGCTATATGCAGATGATTTGCTCCTTTATGTAGGTGATCGGCAACGCTCCATTACTCCTATTATGAAAGATATCACTGAGTTTGGGAAATATTCAGGCTTAACGATAAATTGGGACAAATCCGTGATTCTCCCACTTGATCCTCCCTCGCCACAGTTCAATCTCACCAATACCCAATTACAGATGAGCAGTGAGTTATGATAACACCAAGGCCATCAGAATATGTCAAAAGGACAGTAGACCCCTGATTTGTAAATGTATTGAGAAAACTAATCCCTGGTGCAAACTGCCTCTCTCTGTCATTGGCCGAGGCAACTTAATCAAATTGATAGTGATGCCCCAATTGCTCTATGTGATACATAGTTCCCCTCTATGGATTCACAAGATACAAAGTATCTTTTGTTCCTTGATCTGGAAAAGACAACAACCTTGAATCCGAATGGAAACGCTTCAGAAAGGCAAAGAGGAAGGCGGCCTTCCAATCCCGAATCCATGGCTATACTTCATGGCTGCACAGTTACAACACCTTAGAGGATGGGGACGACGTGTACAGCCAGGGCCGGTGCAAGGATTTTTGCCAACACAAGCGAAGCTACATTTTGGCGCCCCCCCCCCCCCCCGCCCGGATGGCCCTGGCCCCATCCATGATCACAACATTACCCCCTATTGTGTCACATTTTACCCCCCCCCATGGCACATCATTCCCCCCCCAGCCCCCGGCCGAGCCTTCCTGGTGGCCTGGCCCCATTCCCATGTCACATACAGTGACATACTCAGAGTACAGACATTTACATTGTCCCCCCAGCCCTCCCTCCATCATGTCACGGTCACACAAACTAGCGCCAGAGCAGAGGCGCTCAGGCTTAGCACGGCATCAATGATGTGTTTAAAAAAATTAATTACAAAACAACAATCATTAATATTGGGGGGGTGGCGGCAGGCAGGGTGTGTAATAAATCTTTTTAAACACATCATTGATGCCGTGCTAAGCCTGAGCGCCTCTGCTCTGGCGCTAGTCACTGTGTGCGCTAGCCTAGCCCTTTGCGCTTATGGGCACTCATCTCATCATTTTGAATTAATTTTAAATCAAATGATCTCATATTAATTATTATAAAATAACATTCAAAATTAAATTCGGACCTACCCTAACAAGTCCTGACCTGTCCTGACCACGTCTCCTGCTGCTGGCTGCCAGAGTGCATCTGACTCTGATCTGAATCATCTGATCTAATCATACTAGCGGGCGCGGCTGCCTGTGCCTGTCTGACTCAGACACAATCAGTCAGCTCGAGCCTCGCCTATGGTACCTGCGCTACCTACAGTGGCGACTCTAGGAACAATATATAGGGGGGGCACAAAGATACCACAGTCAAAAATGGGGGGGCAAAAACAAAATAAGTATATATAAATAAGATTACAAAATACGAGAGAATTGCGGTCTGCAGGGATACAGTTATAATAAAACAATTTACTTAGAAAAGAAGCTATTCAGTCGTCTGCTGTGCCGTCCTCTGCTTGCTTCCACGGATTCTTTCCCCTTCTTTCTGTCTCTCGTCAGTGCGCAGGCAAACTGTTATGGTGGATCTGTGGAAGACACACTGTTATGGGGGCATCTGTTGATTACATATTATGCCTCTCATATCAGCCCCCATGCCTCTCATTAGCCCCTATATCAGCCCTTATGCCTCATTGGCCCCCATTATTCCTCTTATTAGCCCCCATTATGCCTCTTATCACCCCCATATCAGCCCCCATGCCTCTCATTAGCCCCCATATCAGCCCCTATGCCTCATTAGCCCCCATGCCTCAATAGCCCCTATTATAAGCCATTATGCCTCATTAGCCCACATTTTGCCTCTTATTAGCCCCCATATGCCTAATTAGCCCCCATTATGCCTCTTATTAGCCCCCATATGCCTAATTAGCCCCCATTATGCCTCTTATTAGCGCCCATTATGCCTCATTAGCCCCAATTATGCCTCATTAGCCCCCATATGCCTCTAATAGTCTAAGTAGCCCCCATTGTGTCTCTAATTAGCCCCCATTGTGTCTCTAATTAGCCCCCAATATGCCTCATTAGCCCCCATATGCCTCAATAGCCCCATATGCCTCCAATTAGCCCCCATATGCCTCCAATTAGCCCCCATATGCCTCCAATTAGCCCCATATGCCTCCAATTAGCCCCCATATGCCTCCAATTAGCCCCCAATATGCCTCATTAGCCCCCATATGCCTCAATAGACCCATATGCCTCCAATTAGCCCCCATATGCCTCCAATTAGCCCCCATATGCCTCCAATTAGTCCCCATATGCCTCCAATTAGCCCCCATATGCCTCATTAGCCCCATATGTCTCATTAGCCCCATATGCCTCATTAGCCCCCATATGCCTCTAATAGTCTAATTAGCCCCCATTGTGTCTCTAATTAGCCCCCATTGTGTCTCTAATTAGCCCCCAATATGCCTCATTAGCCCCCATATGCCTCAATAGCCCCATATGCCTCCAATTAGCCCCCATATGCCTCCAATTAGCCCCCAATATGCCTCCAATTAGCCCCCATATGCCTCAATAGCCCCATATGCCTCCAATTAGCCCCCATATGCCTCCAATTAGCCCCCATATGCCTCCAATTAGCCCCCATATGCCTCATTAGCCCCATATGCCTCATTAGCCCCCATATGCCTCCAATTAGCCCCATATGCCTCCAATTAGCCCCATATGCCTCCAATTAGCCCCCATATACCTCCAATTAACCCCCATATGCCTCCAATTAGCCCCCATATGAGCCATATGCCTCCAATTAGCCCCCATATGCCTCCAATTAACCCCCATATGCCTCCAATTAACCCCCATATGCCTCCAATTAACCCCCATATGCCACATTTTTTATAAAATAAAAAAAACACTTACCTCTCCTGCTCCTGGATGGACGCCACCTGCAATTTTCTCCCTCCTCAGTCGACTGTGCTCTAAACTGGCGCGCACAGCGTGAGGTCACAGAGCGCCCTCACGCTGTGCGCAGCCCTGCACAGCCGACAGCCGAGGACCAGGAAGTGGTGAGTACAGAGCGTTCACCACTTCCAGGTCCTTCGGTACTAATGACCGCTTCCATAATGGAAGCGCTCATTAGTATTCACCTGGGGGAATCAGCGGGGGGGGCACCTGGGGGAATCAGCTACCTGTCGCCGCAGCGCCGCTCTCACACCAGTCACGCCCCCTGTGCAGGTGACTTGAGGCAGCCTGAGCCGGCCGGCACACGCAGGTTGGGGGCGGGCGGGTTCACTGATGGCGGCGGCGCTGCAGCACAATTAAGTGCTAAAAAAAAAAAAAAAAAAAGCCATTCATTCATTCTTCCGCCCTGCGCAGGGCGCGCCCTAAGGCAGCCGCTTGGTCTGCCTTATGGTAGCACCGGCCCTGTGTACAGCTAGACCCCTCTGCCAGAATTGCCTCCATAGTCAATTGCGGAACGAAATTGAGGACCCATTCATTTCTATGGGGCAGCACATCCGG
This sequence comes from Bufo gargarizans, assembly GCF_014858855.1. Lineage (NCBI taxonomy): Eukaryota > Metazoa > Chordata > Amphibia > Anura > Bufonidae > Bufo > Bufo gargarizans. The sequence continues at coordinate 201,222,345 of NC_058087.1, forward strand.
CACTTCAGGGTCCGCACTTTCGTTTCGCAAAAAAATAATAAGTAATTGCGGACAAGAACAGGCATATTCTATTAGTACCGGCAATGTGCAGGCCGCAAAATGCGTGTTTTGCGGCTCCGCGGATCCGCAAAACACATTGCAGACGTGTGAATGGAGCCTTACGCTGGGAACTGCATGTGCAAAAGGTGCAGTGTCCCACTCAAGTAACCGTGGGCCCCGCAAACGTGTTTTTACCATGTATTATTGTCATGTGGTATGCCTGTATTCTGTATTTTATCTCCTGTCATATTCTCCATGTCACAATGTGATTTTACATGCAAATATCCTTTACACAGGCCTAGTCAGGGTGCACTGCACTCGATTCTCCACAGGATGGGGCAGTGTCAGTGTGTATAAATAGCTTAGCTCAGACCTAAGTTAGGCTGTGCAGTGCAGCCATGTGGCATGTGTGCAGTCTTGTGCAGTGCAGTCATGTGTCCTGTGCAGAGGCTGTGCAGTGCAGTCCTGTGCAGAGGCTGTGCAGTGCAGTCCTGTGCAGTGCAGTCATGCATCCTGTGCAGTTGTATGCAGTATTGTGCAGTGCAGTCATGTGTCCTGTGCAGAGGCTGTGCAGTGCAGTCATGCATCCTGTGCAGTTGTGTGCAGTATTGTGCAGTGCAGTCATGCATCCTGTGCAGAGGCTGTGCAGTGCAGTCATGCATCCTGTGCAGTTGTGTGCAGTATTGTGCAGTGCAGTCATGCATCCTGTGCAGAGGCTGTGCAGTGCAGTATTGTGCAGTGCAGTGATGCATCCTGTGCAGTATTGTGCACTGCAGTGCAGTGATGCATCCTGTGCAGTATTGTGCAGTGCAGTCATGCATCCTGTGCAGAGCAGTTCAGTTCCTGGTTTAGGTGAATCCAGACCAGTGCAGATGAGCTCAGGTCAATCCAAGTGAGAGTTCAGCTGAAGGCAGTTCTCTCATGAGCTTAGTCAGAAAGCAGCAGTCATGTAGCTGGATACCTGGAGGGAGGCCTCTTCCCAGCCTCTCTGCTCTGTCCCTGTCGGTTCCATAGTCCAGGGTTAAGGCCTGCAAGTATTCTTCCTAGAGGTGAGCAATCCACTGCTATAGATCGCTCCTCCAGGGAGACCAATGTCCAAACTGTACGCAGCCGAGTATCTAAGGAATTATCACGTTTATGCAAGACAAAGGATTAGCAGGATAGTCATTACCTGGGGACTTATCAGGCACCTTTGTACCAGGCGTAGGAGACCGCAAGAAGCATCTACATCTCCAGTGTAAATCCTGAGGACAGTCCGGCCAAATGTCAGAACAGCAGTGGAATAGAAGTTCCAGAATTCAGAGAAGCACCTTTAGGGCTGTTTCACACGAGCGGATGCCGTGCGTGACATCCTCTGCGTGAATGACGGCCAAGACCTGCTGCGGACAGCAGAAGCACGGAGCAGTAACATGACTGATAATGCTCCGCGCCTCTCTGTGACCTCTTTACTACGAGATCACAGTGAGATAAAGTTGTCACAGAGAGGGACGGAGCGTCATCAGTCATGTTACTGCTCCGTGCTTCTGCTGTCCGCATCGGGTCTTGGCTGTCACGCACGGCATCCGCTCGTGTGAAACAGCCCTTATTCAGGATTAGGACCAGGCCGGAGTGGTGACCAGTGTCAGACTCCCAGTATCACCAGCCCAGTCTGAGCAGCAGCTTCTTATGTATTACGATAAAGGGCTAAATGCTGTAGGGAAGATGTTGGACCGTAGTGAATGCACATTACAACAGAAAGATTTTTTTCTTGCCCTCCTGACCACAGTTTTGACCCAAAATTATTTTCTTTTTCGAGACACTTATTACCAACAGTGCCGTGGGACCGCGATGGGGTCGAATGTCGCACCGCCGTATGCAAACTGCTATATGGCTCAATTTGAACAGGATTTCATATATCCTTATTTACTTTTTCAAGAGCATTGCATTTTTTGGAAGTGTTTTACCCTGGGTTCACACCTGAGCGTTTCTCAAACGTTCTTATGCGCGTTTTTTGTAATAGTAAACGCGCGTTTGACGCGCGTTTGTGTCATTGACTGCAGTGTCCTATGGCCACAAACGCGCGTCAAAACGCCCCAAAGAAGCTCAAGTACTTGTTTGAGCGTCAGGCGTTTTACAGCGCGTTCGTACGCGCTGTAAAACGCCCAGGTGTGAACCATTCCCATAGGGAAGCATTGGATTTCATGTCTTGAGCGTTTACAGCGCGTTTGAACGCGCTGTAAAAAGCTCAGGTGTGAACCCAGGGTTATAGACGATGTGTTTTGCATATGGCGGTGCGACATTGAGACCCTTCAAGAGTTTTTTTTCCTTTATTAATAATATATGGCCCGAATTAAAATTCACAGCACATACAGATCTCTTTAAAATACCTTTTTTGGATACCTGGGTTATAAAGGGCCAGGATGGGGTTTGTCAAACAGATCTATATACTAAGAGTACAGACCGCAATAGTCTCCTTAGCTATGATAGCAATCACCCACCGGCAACGAAAAGGTCTAGTCCCTAGTCACAATTCCAGAGGGTTAATAGGATAGTCAGTGACCCTTCCACTCGGAATATTCGTCTTAGAGAAATGACCAATAGGTTTAGGCAAAGGGGCTATCCCGAACGGCTACTTACAGAACAACGTAATAAATGTGAAACATTGTCAATAAAACAAAACATGATTTCTAAAAAACTCCCCCTAGTTATACAGTACCACCCTTGGATTAACCGTGTTAGGGCGGTGATCAATAAGCATTGGAATATTATTACCAGGTCTTACCCTCAGATCACAGAATTTCAAAGTCCCCCAATGCTATGTTATAAGCGGGCAAGTAACTTAAGGGACAAAATTATTAGAGCAGATATAGGTACAGCCAAAAAGGGCCCCCGGCAAATGACATTTTCTACGGTCAGGAAGGGCACCTTCTCTTGTTTACGTTGTATTCACTGCTCCAGCATAATAAAAGGCCCTTACATCTCACATCCACACAGTGGGGAACAAATTCCCGTAAAGGGCCACTTCACGTGTAATAGTTCCTTCATTATATACCTATTGAAATGTCCATGTGGACTCTGTTATGTAGGGGAGACTACGATGAGAATGAAAGATCGATTTGCAAAACACAAATCGACCATTCGTAATGAAAATTTATTATTGCCAATTCCTCTGCATTTTTCTCAGCAAAAACATAATGTGGCCCAGCTTAGGTTTCAGATTATCGAGGAAGTACTACCCCCCCGAAGAGGAGGGAATAGGGTGGAGTTATTGTTAAAACGTGAAGCCTACTGGATACACCGCCTACAAACGCTGACACCCAAAGGGTTGAATCGTGAGTACGCGGTCAGCAGTTTCCTATGAGAACACATATGAATTAATCTTGCGAGTAATTATCCGTTTATATTTGTATTAATGACAATTTTTGTCTCCATATTCTTTATGTGTTTCCACAGTGTAACTGATCTTGCGATCCCTGATGATACAGAGGGATCGCATCTATGTTTGTAATTCGGATGTTAGTAAACATACCTTGGCTGCCTTGCCAACATGACGCCTGAATCAGATGACCTGAAGTTCGATCATGTGATCAGAGGCGGGCTATTTAAACATGTGTTGATATTCATTTCATTGCCATTTGCCATTTGCATGAGTTTGAGAAAGGCACTTGTACGTGCCGAAACGCGCGTCACTCCTATTCAAAGTGGCGAATAAAATATTGAAAATTATACCAGAAGGAGTGCCGACCTTTTCTTCATATCATGTATCAGGAGACTGTCTAATGCCTGTAGATGTATTGTAATCAGGAGTCCTCATCAGTAAAGAGCCATTTGGAGTTCCACCGCTCGCCTCAGACTCTGTTCCTCTATATAGTAAATGGTTGAACCTCCATACAAAAGGTACTGGCGTCACGACTACAAGGGACCTTGCCACTGGCACATTAATACAGACCACCAAGGGCACCTCAAACCCACATCTGGCCGGTGTCCCTTACACCAGAGAATCCTTGTGCCATTCTCCTTTACACTTATGCGAGCCTGCCCAGTGACGACGTAAGCGTGAGTAACCAGAGCTGTACTTACCTCGGCCCACCTATTGCTCACACCGTGACCTCACGTATAATTCCCCTGGAAGGTCTGGCATAGCGCAAAGGCAGTGGTTGAGCACCTGGGCTGATGCCACCATCACGTGACCAGTGCAGGAGAGGATGACACTCAGCAGTGAAGAGGAGAAGTCCTGGGAAGACGCTGTGGTGAGGTCTGCTACATGAGGAGAGGGAAGTGAAGGGAACAATTCTCAGTGTGAGAGACAGAGCAAGTTGGGGGTTTTGGTTATTTAACTGGGACTGTATGTTTGGGCTGAAGGGGGGATGTAATTTAGATGGGACAGTGTGTAGGAGGTGGCTGGGGAGGGATGATGTTATTTACATGGGACTGTATGTTAAAGGCAGCTGGGGAGGGGGTGATGTTATTAACATAGGACTGTATGGTGGTGGGGCTGAGGAATTATATTCCTCTCTTTACTGTCCTCAGAAATGATATTTACAAGGGGCAGTATAAATACTGGGGCACTTCAGTGCAAGCATTATAACAGTAGGGGGCAATATAAATACTGGGGGCACTTCAGGATGAGCATTATAACAGTAGGGGGCGATATAAATACTGTGGCTGCTTCAGGGCAAGCATTCTAACAGTAGGGGGCGATATAAATACTGAGGGCACTTCAGGATGAGCATTATAACAGTAGGGGGCGATATAAATACTGGGGGCACTTCAGGGCAAATATTATAAGAGTAGGGGGCAATATAAATACTGGGGGCACTTCAGGGCGAGCATTATAACAGTAGGGGGCGATATAAATACTGTGGCTGCTTCAGGGCAAGCATTCTAACAGTAGGGGGCGATATAAATACTGGGGGCACTTCAGGATGAGCATTATAACAGTAGGGGGCGATATAAATACTGGGGGCACTTCAGGGTGAGCATTATAACAGTAGGGGGCGATATAAGTACTGGGGGCACTTCAGGGTGAGCATTATAACAGTAGGGGGCGATATAAATACTGGGGGCACTTCAGGGTGAGCATTATAACAGTAGGGGGCGATATAAATACTGGGGGCACTTCAGGGTGAGCATTATAACAGTAGGTGGCGATATAAATACTGGGGGAACTTCAGGGTGAGCATTATAACAGTAGGTGGCGATATAAATACTGGGGGCACTTCAGGGCGAGCATTATAACAGTAGGGGGCGATATAAATACTGGGGGCACTTCAGGGTGAGCATTATAACAGTAGGGGGTGATATAAATACTGGGGTCACTTCAGGGCGAGCATTATAACAGTAGGGGGCGATATAAATACTGGGGGCACTTCAGGGTGAGCATTATAACAGTAGGGGGCGATATAAATACTGGGGGCACTTCAGGGTGAGCATTATAACAGTAGGGGGCGATATAAATACTGGGGGCACTTCAGGGCGAGCTTTATAACAGTAGGGGGCAATATAAATACTGGGGGCACTTCAGGGGGGCATAAATACGGACCAAGTTGTCCTCCGCCAGTGTCCAAAACATCACTTTTGTCAAAATGAACCAAGCCTGGATTTAGGAGGATTTTCTCACTCTTCCGGCTGATTCCGATGAACAGATCTTGCCCCCTCGCCTTGCCCCCTGTCCGCCTGTTATCACGTTCTGTACAGCTGCTGCGGCCTGCATCATGCTACTGATGCCTCTCAATTGGCAGTTTACGTGTATTCTGTTTCCACATGGTTGAAATGTAAAAATTATTTATGTTATTGCTTACAGATTAAACAATAAATACATTGGGGAGGCAGCATAAATGTACGTTCCCTTACGTCCTACCAGCAGCACAGATGGGGTTAACCACCCACCGTGGACTGGTAGGACCAGCGGAATGTTTAATGAGCCCAAGCATAATAACTCAATTTAACAATTAAGTATCCCCTTAAAAGGAGGGAGTTAACTCCCAGCCCACTGTGTTTTTTTCTGTCCTCCCGGACAGTTGGACTAGGCGGTTGTTCCCCCCCTTTCTCTTTCAAAGTGCGGGGATCCTTTTTTTTCTTTGGGTAACGCTGTTGCCCCTTTTTTCTTATGTACCTCGTTAGTTGGCCGGCAGCTTATCTACTGCCAGGGCCCGCGCTTTGCGCCTGGCTGAGATAGGTTGGCGGCGTCCTTGTTCCAGATTTTTGGTCCCTGGGCGCCACCATCTTCCGGAAGTGACGTGGGGATTCTTAGTCGTGTCACTTCCGGGTATTTCGTTCGACGCAATTTTTTTGCACAAATTTTATTCATTTTGTTTAAATGTTTCCTCCTGTTGGAGGATTTTCAGTGACCTCTGCTTTTTGTCACGGCTGAGGATGGGGAAAACCCTCAGCCGTGCGATGACAGAAGATGGTAGTTACTGCTCAACCAGGACGACAGAATTAGGGAGCAGGTCACCTCCTAATCGCATCCCTAATCTGACCCTGACTCCTAGCTGTATGAGCCGACCCTGATGGTAGGAGGGCTCATACTCCAGAACCTTGAAGTCCCTGCTAGCCCTCAGGGTGGCCCTAAACTAGGAGCAGGGTAAGACGACCTGTTCCTTCTGGACACGGAGGAACAGGAGTCTCACTGGCCAAGCTGCAGGGAAAAGGGGAACACAAACAGACCTATGGATATGGCAGGTAAACTGAACTAGTTCCACCTACCTGCCACAGCCTTGCTGACTGGATCCCTGTGCTGGCAAGCTGATGTACACACAATATTAAATGAACCCAGCAAACACACATCCACACACAGGAACCCAGATCCATAGCTGCACCAAATAACAAAAGGAAAATATCAACTGAACATCACATAGACATAAACTTATGACCACAAGGGTGGCCCCCACTGGCAGATGGTAAATAACAGGAGGATGTCTCCAGCAACCATGGCTGAAGAACCCCTCAGCTAACTGAAACCAGCAGAGGCTTTATAGCCCAAAGTAGCCACACCCACACTCAAACACACCCAGTGCACACACACTAGGAAGGAATTAACCCTTCTCACACCAGGGAAGGGAAGACAACCACTTAAAGGGGAAAGTGCACACATAACATGTAACACCCCGTGCACACCGATAAAAGGCACACCTATAAAGAGAGGTTGCCAGGTGCAACCGCATGCACATTGCAGCAAACTGCCTAGCACCAGCTCAGGCTGCTATACTGCCACATACATAATAAAACCATGTTGCCAGCGGCAACCACAAGTGCAGGATCCCCTTGACAGGAGAGCAGAGTGCACCCTAAGATGGGGTTATACGGCAGCTGCGGCTTCCGCTTCCATAGCGGCTTCTGAGGTCTCTACTTTCCTCCGGTCTCGCCTTGACCACGTGGACCAGAGGGTTCCCCGGGACAACATACTGGCTGCCTTCAAGACCATCAACCTGGCTACAGACTTTTTATGCTATACCGCACAGCTCCAGTTGAAGCTAGCGGCCAAATCCATGGCCTTGGTGTCGGCGGCCCGTTGGCCTTTATGGCTTAAGCCTTGGGTCGCTGACAATTCCTCAAAATATAGCTTATGTGGCCTCCCATTTGAGCCCAACCGTCTGTTCGGTTCGGAACTGGATAAAATCATGGAGGGCCTCCCGGTTCTATCGACATCTTCCACCTCCTCCAAGGAACCTGCTAGACATCCGCTGGACATCTCGAGAGGTCTCCAGATCTATATGGATAGATCAAAGGAGTTCAGGAAAGATGAAAATCTTCTAATCCTGTTTGCCGGTAAGTTTAAAGGCTGTAAGGCATCCAAACCTTCCATCAGTTGGTGGATTAAGGAGGCCATTAGGGAAGCCTTTGTTTCCCAATCTCTGGATCCTCCGAAGTTTGTGAAGGCCCACTCTACTAGAGCTGTGGATACTTCTTTTGCCGAGAGGAGTCTTCTGCCTCTTGACATGATTTGTAAAGCTGCCTCCTGGAGCTCTGAATAGACATTCATCTCCCATTATAGACTAGATGCCAGACTAGCTGAGTTTTCGGCCTTTGGGCAGACTATTCTTAGTTCTGCCGGGCAGGAAGGCCCTCCTTAGGGGTTTCTTCTTGCTATCTCCCCATCTGTGCCGCTGGTAGGACATAAGGGAATCGTTAATTTTTAACAATAAATTTGTTTTCCCTTAGTCCTAACAGCAGCACACAAATATCCAACTTTTTTGTTGTTGCTATAAACACAGTGGGCTGGGGGTTAACTCCCTCCTTTTAAGGGGATACTTAATTGTTAAATTGAGTTATTATGCTTGGGCTCATTAAAAATTCCGCTGTTCCTACCAGTCCACGGGGGGGTGGTTAACCCCAATTATAGTTAAACATTAACGATAATTACTACATCAATACCACCACTTTAGGATAGCGTCACACTAGCAGCAGGGGAGTCCAGCAGTCTGTTCCAGCAGGTAAACAGCCTGTCAGATCCGTCCTCATTGACTATAATGGGGGCGGGGGCGGGGGCGGAGTTCCGGCGGCAGCCGTACTAAAATTACTGCATGTCGTAGTTTTAGTCCGTCCCCCTCTCGCCGTGCGCTGCCATAACTCCGCCCCATTATAGTCAATAGGGACGGAGCAGCAGTCCGGGGGCAAACGTTAACTAGCGGCAGGACAGATCCGACAGGCTGTTCCCCCACCGGATCATCATGCCACTACCGAACCATCACGTTCCCTAAAGACTTATAACACCACGTGTGGTTAAACATCATCTGCCCTGATAAGGGCCAATTTCCGGAAGCTTTGGAATATGAAGAAGCAGAAGACGTGCCGGAGCGGTGGGAAACTAAACATGCGGTATGTTCTCGCCGTCATACGTGTGTTTCCCCACAGCTATGTATGCCCGAGTCACTCAAACATCACTTACGGCATTACGGAATTCATTACAAATAAACAAGAGATTCTGAGCCCTAGGAGGCTAGAGGGGATTGTAGACCAACTGTCAGGGCAATTGGGGCAACTTCGGTTCAGCCCAAACTAAACTTTTTCAAATAATTTGGAAAACCTCAGCTCTAGTCTCAACCTGCCCCCTTCAGGAACCCGAGTACCCAGTGGCGATCAGCAATCCTCACATCATTGAGCTCAACCCGGCGTTTAGAAAGCTCAATCCTCTCTGAACGGAGAAGACTTCCGAAGGAACTGGGACTCAACACACACCAGATTTCTGACTAAATCTTTGAAATTATTTCCTTTCTACTTGCTGACGTGGTATTAATCACTTTATCTGAAAGGCCTTTAGTGTTAAAGAGGACCTTTCACCTGTTTAACCCTAGTCTAATTAGGGTCTTACCTTATAGGGCGGCCCCCACTGATGTCATCACACTTTTTTTTGTCCCCTGTTGATTTTGGCGCCTTGTATTCTAATTAGCAGACTTGGTTATACTAGGCGGAGACTGGAGCGGTTCTCTTCCCCCTGGCTGTGAGCGGTGCGCTCTGATTGGATGCTCTCACAGCCAGGGAGAAGAGAACCGCCCCAGACTCCGCCTAGTACAGCGATGGGCAATCTGCGGCTCTCCAGCCGTTTTAAAACTACAAATCCCAGTATGCCCAGTCTGCCTACAGCTATCAGCCTACAGCAGGGCATGCTGGGATTTGTAGTTTTACAACAGCTGGAGAGACACACAGTTTGCCCATCCCTGGCCTAGTATAACCAAGTCAGCTAATTTGATTATAAGGAGCCGAAATCAACAGGGGACAAAAAAAAAAAAAAAAAAAAAAAAAAAAAATACAAAAAAAAAATAAAAAAAAAAGTGCGATGACATCAGTGGGGGCCGCCCTATAAGACCCTAATTAGACTAGGGTGAAAGGTCCTCTTTAACCTTTCAGATTCTAGGCTGCTAAGTGTATGTCTGTGAAGGTTCTCATTTATCCAGGTCATGGTATATCCCCCTCCCCACCTCTCCGATATCTGTTGAAAGATCTTGTTCCTGGACCCTGGCCAGCTCTATCGACCGCTTCCCCGGAAGAGAGCACTTGCGTCTGTAGTGACTACCTGGAGAAGACGGACCAAGTCCAGAGAAGGGATTTCCAGCAATAGCTAATCACATCTCGTACACCATGAAGTAGACCAAGTCTGTGATACTGGCTATAATGATCTGGCAGGAGCAACATCTGTGGTCTGATCCTGGACATGCTCTTAGGCTACTTTCACACTTGCGGCAGTGTGATCCGGCGGGCAGTTCAGTGGTTGGAACTGGCCGCCGGATCCGCCGCTGACTGAAAGCATTTGTGAGACGGATCCGGATCTGTCTCACAAATGCATTGCAAGGACGGATCCGTCTCTCTGCTTGTCATGCGGACCGACGGATCCGTCTTGTACATTTTTACAGATCTGCGCATGCCGGTATTCTGAATGCCGGATCCGGCGCTAATACATTCCTATGGGAAAAAATGCCGTATCCGGCGTTCAGGCAAGTCTTCAGTTTTTTTCGCCAGAGATAAAACCGTAGCACGCTGCGGTTTTCTCTTTTGCCTGATCAGTCAAAACGACTGAACTGAAGACGTCCTAATGCATCCTGAGCGGATCGCTCTCCAGTCAGAATGCATGGGGATAAAACGGATCAGTTATTTTCCGGTATAGAGCCCCTGTGACGGAACTCAGCGCCGGAAAAGAAACACACTAGTGTGAAAGTGCCCTTACTGTGCGTCTTCATTGGAGCACTAAGAACGGCATTTAAGTCCTAAACCGGGAATGTCCGCTCCCATCTACCAGGTCATGTCTCACATACAGTGCTGCCCATAATTATTCATACCCCTGGCAAATTTTGACTTAAAGTTACTTTTATTCAACCAGCAAGTAATTTTTTTGACGGGAAAGGACATCGGCGTTTCCCAAAAGATAATAAGACGATGTACAAGAGGCGTTATTGTGGGGAAAAAAAACATTCCTCAGCTTTTATTTACATTTGAGCAAAAAGTGTCCAGTCCAAAATTATTCCTACCCTTCAGAAACTGTCAGTCTGTGGGAAAATCAAAAGTTCTACACCATTCCAAAGAGTCCAAGCTGTTCTAAAGCCTCCTAATTACTTGGGAACAGCTGTTTTAATCAACTCAACAGGTGAAAAGCAGCAGCTCTCTGCAGGTGGTTTGTGGACAGTCATGGCTAAGACAGAGGAGCTCAGCGAGGACCTGCGGCTGCGCACAAGTCAGGAAAGGGCTATAAGGCCATTTCTAAATGTTTTCAAGTTCCAGTGGCTACAGTGCAGAGTATTATCAAAAAATACAAGATGTTCCGCACTGTGGAAAATCTCAGAGGACGTGGTCGGAAGCCAAAAGTGACCCCTGTGCTGCCAGGAGGATAGTTAGAATCCAAGGATCACCACCAAGGACATCCTGGTGGCAATGTCTCAAGGCAGACAATCCAACGGACACTGCTGGGTTCCACTTCTCCAGATAAGGCACACAGAAGCTCGCTTGGCTTTTGCAAAAGCTCATCTGGACAAAGAAGACGACTTCTGTGTTATGGTCAGATGAAACAAAAATTTAATTGTTTGGTCACAATGATGTTTCCTTCAACCCAAAGAACACCATCCCCACTGTCAAACATGGTGGTGGGAACCTAATGCTTTGGGGGTGTTTTTTCAGCCAATGGACCAGGGAACCTAATCACAGTAAACGGCACCATGAAAAAAGAGCAATACATGAGGATTCTCACCGACAACATCAGGCCGTCTGCAGAGAAACGTGGCCTTGGGCACCGGTGGACATTTCAGCATGACAATGACCCAAAGCACACAGCAAAAGTGGTGAAGAAATGGTTAGCAGACAAACATTAACGTTTTGGAGACCTGCAAAAAGCTGGTCTGCAATTATAGGAAGCGTTTGATTGCTGTAATAGCCAATAAAGGCTTTTCTATTGATTTCTGAGAAGGGTAGGAATAATTTTGGACTGGACACTTTTTGCTCAAATGTAAATAAAAGCTGAGAAATGTTTTTTTCCCCACAATAATGCCTCTTGTACACAGGGCCGTCTTTAATATTGATTGGACCCTGGGCAAAAATTTACGTGGGCCCCCTGGATCCCGCCTTCCCACACCTTAGCAGCAATCACGCCTCCACCACAACACACAAAAAATCCACACATCTGGTAGAGTCCAGTGAATGACTGTAAATACTTCCAGTTCTTTAGACTCCAGCGGCTCAGGATCAGCGCTCGGGGCAGCTGGGCTCAGGCTGGAAGTGGGCACCGCTCTGCAGGAAGGAGACCAGGGCTCGGCTCACCCTAGTGTTACAGTGCACCCCAGCACCCCACAGTATGCAGTATAGCACCCTATAGTATACAGCACCCCACAGTATGCAGTATAGCACCCTATAGTATACAGTATAGCACCCTATAGTATACAGCACCACACAGTATGCAGTATAGCACCCCACAGTATACAGTACAGCACTCCACAATATACAGCCCCCCCCCCCCAACAGTATAGTAACATAACAGCCCCTGTCACCTTTTTCTGATGTAATCTTCACACAAAAAAGCTCCACAGTTAACTTCTGCAACACTCCTGGTAGGACCTGTGATGACCTCACAGCCACGTGACCAGTAATATTGCTAGGTTACTGGTCACATGGTGATGATGTCATCTAAGGTCCTAGATCACAGCTCTAACACAGTACGATGCCTGGAGTGCCGGCAGGCATGGCATGGCAGCACCCCCAGTGTAGCTGACACCCGGGGCAGTGGCTAGCAGGGCTCAAGAGGCAGCTGCCTTGGGCCCCCTAGGAGCAACAGGGCCGGGGCAGACGGCCCTGCTTGTAATAGTCTTATTATCTTTTGGGAGACACCTATGTCATTTCCCGTCAAAATATTACTTACTGGTTGAATAAAAGTAACTAAGTCAAAATTTGCCAGGGGTATGAATAATTATGTGCAGCACTGTACATGTACAGCACTGAAGTCGCGGTCTGGATAGATCACACTCACATTACAGCACAGGCACACTCTCCTTCACATCCCATCCAGAAGATTAATCCCGAGTGGTCACCGTATGTTTCATCTCTTTATTTTACTCCTAGCTTTTCTTTACAGGGAGGGAGGGGGAATCAGACAGGTAGCAACATGGAAGCATCACTACAGTGTTCTCACATATGACACACAGATGTTAGTCTTGTGCGTGTGGCCCCTGAAGAACAGGCAGCAGGAGGACGAAGACGTACTACACCTCTTCACCGCTCGGTTCTCCGTGGACAGAAGCTTACGCACATAGGATTAGCCCTACATAACCTCCTCCCTACGGGGTGATGATACATCTGATAAACTCATACATGATATTATGTGAAGCTGCCTCTGTCAGGTTCAGAACATGCTACTGACATGTTAAAATCTAAACTGCTAATTCCTGGTAGAGGCAGCCATGTGATATGACACGGACCCCTCATGAAACACGCTGCAGAATCTGGAGGCAGGAAGGAAGATTAGAGTTTTTAGGTGCTGGGGTGTCGGGATGCACAGGATCCTCCTCTTCAGAGCCATAACCTGAGTCCAATGATTATTTCAAAAATAGCAGAGGGATTTTTACAGGACAATACATTCACAGTAGCTGCTGTGTGCGGAGCAATGTGCGGGTGTAGCGGGCGTGCACACAGGCCGCAGAGCTGCTGCTCTCCACAGCAAAGGAATGGGATCAAGTCACTCAAGCCTCACACTGGGACCGGCTCAGTCTTACCCAGTGATGAGAGCTCATTGATGTGGTGATGGCCGAAAAGCTCACAATCCTAGCGGGGCACTACGGGCAGAGAGAGGAGAACAGCCAGTAATACTATTGAGAAAGGGCCCGAAGGTGATGGTGAGAAGGGACAAGAGGCATGGGGCAAAGCGGGCAGAATGAGGACCCAGAAGAGGGGAGCAGAGGCCAGAGCCTCTGGTGTCACAGGGAAGCAGGACGCAGCTTTTTTTTGCGCCTATGAAATGGCAGATTCCTACTGGCTCTCAGCACCAGTCCCGAAAGGCAGGTCCTCCCCCTCAGTTCATGTTAGTACGAAGTAGAAAGCAAGATAAAAGTCCAGACTGCCTCAGAATCATGCCGCCTGCAGCTAATCTGTCTTCTTCACAGCGCTGTTCCCATAACTTGAGCCTCGCTCAATCTCCGTCACACCGATAAGACGCCGCACAGCGAACGAGGCTAAGAGGAAAAAACACGGTCATCAGAAGAAGAGCGAGCACTGAAGAGACAATGGGAAGCTGAAGGACACCTACCTGTCCACATAAAGCCCATGAACGCCAGGATGAGCAGGGGCGAGCCACTGGCAAAGATGCCAATTGCAAATGAGATGAGTGGTGAGAGGAGAAGGGTGGCCCAGAACAGGAAGTTTAGCAGGGTCCATGGTCGACGGCTGGGCACAATCTGATCCCCAGGAAAGGTGCCCTCCTGGATGTACTGCTCCTGTAAAGCATCCTGAAAAACAAACTAAGCATGAGAAACCTGCTCACACACAACCATCATCTCCACAGAGACCTCCGACCATGCAGAGGTCCTAAAAACCGCAATACTAGACACGTAATAACCCACCCCTATCCCTGCCTGGGGTCACATTACCTTCTCTTGGTAGAGTTTGTGCAGCCAGGCCGCAGCCTCCTGCTCGTCATGTGGGATCTCGTCCAGGGGGAAACGCCTGACAGGATGAAGGAAAGTCAGAGAGAATCATGAATGGGAGAGGACAATGCTGGTCTGGAGAAGAAATCCCAGCTGTCCTCCATAATGTGGAGATTACAGAGGAAGCTGGATGGCAGCCATGCGGCTCACCTCACACACATGTCCGCCTCATATTTCTTCCCATATAATATTCCCAATAAAGATGGATTCTTGTTTCCACGGAAGTTCAGGGTCACGTCGTACACGGCAGAGACTGCAGGAAGACATGAATATGGAGGCACAAGATGGACCAGCTATTGAAGAACATACTGATGTGTGGGCCCAGCTTCACGTGCAGATCCCTAATAACATGGATTGTCTAGGGAAGTGATGGCGAACCTTTTACAGACCGAGTGCCCAAACTGCAACATAAACCCACTTATTTATCGCAAAGTGCCAACACAGAATACTACAGTCCAATATAGAATATCTTCCATGTACTTTATCATTTAGCTATAATATCCTGCCTACATTCAGTGCGCTGCCTGTGCCGTTCATAGTGCGCCCTGCGCTGCTGAATGGCAGGAAAAGTCTAAGGCATATTGGTACACCATAGACTTTTTCCAGGGTGTGGGTGCCCACAGAGAGTGCTCTGAGTGCCGCCTCTGGCACCCGTGCCATAGGTTCGCCATCACTGGTCTAGGGCATTATGGCAGCCAGCGCTCTTTACGCCCCAGATATGCATTAACCTAGGGGTGGGCGGTATAGGCTATATGCGATATAAATTTGTGCCACGATATGGATTTTGTGCATATCGCTGGACTGCGATATGACCAGGGAGCGGCAGTTCCGATCAGAGTCCCAGCAGTGTAATGCTGGGGCTCCTATCGGTTACTATGGCAGCCGGGACGCTACTGAAGTCCTGGCTGCCATGGTATGTCAGTGGGCAGCATTATACTCACGTGCGCCGTGGCCGCCGGGCGCTCCTTCACATAGGGCTGTGCGGCGCATTGCTAATGCTATAAGCAATGCGCTGCACAGACAGAAGAAGGAGCGCCCGGCAGCCACGACGCACGCGAGTATAATGCTGCCCACTGACATACCATGGCAGCCAGGACTTCTGTAGCGTCCTGGCTGCCATAGTAACCGATCGGAACCCCAGCATTACACTGCTGGGACTCTGATCGGAACTGCTGCTGCCACCAAGGATGTGGGGGGGCCCTGCCACCAATGATCAATACTGGGGAGGGAGGCCCACTGCCACCAATGATTAATACTGGGCAGGGAGGGGGGTGGGATCAGAGGCTGGCTGCCATGGTCAGCTCCCTGCTGCTGTGTGCACAAAGCAGCAGGCAGAGTGTAAAGTCCTAGTCACGCACTTTGCGCCATGAAGCCGAACGGAGAAGTCCGCACGGGCGCATCAGGCAGAGGCCTGTGCGCACGCGCGAGATGTTAGAGCAGAAGGAGGGGGAGGGAGAGCCAGAGGCGTCACACAGGATTATGAGGCGGCGCTGAGGTCAGGAAAGGCGGAGCTGGGCACGAACGGCGGAGGGTGCGAGCGGCAGCTTGGATCCATTTACATCCCCTTGGGCACCTTATTTTTATGAATGACAGGTTAGTAATAGCGTTTTTTAGGCAAAATGACCCTACAGATTACATTTATAAGACCACATTAGGAATCAGTAAAGCTCCCTGAACATAACCATATTTTTATCTGGAGGGGTTAAAACTGGTGACAGAATCCCTTTAAACCCCCCCAAATATAGAAAACAATATATTGCGATATATATCGCACATGCTTAAAGTTATATTGTAATATAGATTTTAGGCGATATCGCCCACCCCTACATTAACCATTTAGCTGCTGTCTGACAAGGGCTATCTGGGAGACTGAATGTGCTCATCTAATGGCCTGGAGCTTGATTTACCTCCAAATCTAACCTCACCTTTAAAAGGTGCTGAAATGTGGAGCCTCCCATTGACAGGCCCATGAGGAGATAATCACCTGTCCCTCGGAGGCACTGAACCGCGGTGGTAAAGCCTTTGGTTCGTGGCAGGAGGTGATATTTCAGCCGAGCCAGTCCTTTTTTATCCGCCACTTCCATGCTGATCTTATGCTTGGTCTCTGTGAATCTCGTCCCTTCACAGTACAGCAGAAACTAGGAGGGAAAAGAAAACCATGAGGCAGCCACCCGCCATGGATGAGCAGAGTCAGGGGAAAGGTCGCATTGTAGATAGTAAGCAGGAGACAAAGGTCCTGTCAGATAATCTCAGGACATGTGCAACCAGGCCAGGCTGCAGATAACCGGCAGTCCTCCAACCACAACCCTCAGCATTTCACTTCAACATCATTTCTTCCAAAACCAATGATTGCTGCCCAGCACAGACACCCTGAGAGGACAGCCGTCATGACACAAGCCATACAACAGGCTTCCACAGCCACCCAGATATTTGCACTTACCCACATATACTCCGGGTAGTCCCGCAAGCTATGCAGTCCATGGACGACGGTGTCACGATCTTCTTCCCACTTGCGTTTACAGAAGACAATTTCCAGAAAATACCACGTCCAACCGATCAGCGGGACCATCAACAGCTCCTTCTTTGCAAGAACTTTCGAGCTCTTGTGATGTAAAGAGTAAGAAGGAAAGAGAGCATATGATGGAAGCCTCCGAGAGACACCCTATTACACGTCTTATTGATACCATTAATACTAGCCGACTGCTGGACTTCTCCGACAACCCCTATGTCCTCCTGAGTAAAGACAGGTGGTCTCTGGATGTTGTGTCTGATACCATATAGATGGGCACATCATGTCTGCATGCTAAGGGGACTGGTTATATATCTGGTGGGACCCCCAGCCTTCTGGTCATCAGAGCACGATACAACGGGAAAGTCTCACGCCAGTCATTCTGCTGGGCGTCTAGTCATTCAAGACCAATCCGTGGCCCTCGGCTGATACGTAACTGTACGGTCTCACACACAGCTTAGGACTCCTGTCACCATCACAGTACTCACCCCCAAGACTCCAAAGCGTTCACACATGGTCCAGCCGCACAGGAAGTCGATCTCAAAGTTGTGATTGAGGATGATGATGACGTGTTCCTTCCCAAGGTGATCCAGTGTCTGCTGGTCAGTGAAGAGGGTGCACTGCGTACCGGACCACCACTCGAGCAGCATGACTAACTCTGAGAAAGAGACAGTACAGATTAGCCAGGACGCCCATACCAGGCCCCTGCACACCGCAGAAGGTTACTTACGACTCCACAGTGAGTAGGACAGGCGGCAGTTGATCCTTCGGTACAGCTGCTTGTTGTAACTCCAGAGCGGGAGGGTACATAGCTGCAGGAAATTGATGAGCAGGCCGCTTACCACGAAAACAAAGCCAATTAGCAGGTGAACCACAAACTGCGTCTTCAGGAACCCCCAAACCCCCATTGTGGAGCCAGCATTCAGTGCCGTTTACACGGACCGTCACTCAAAGCCACCGTCCTAAGGAGAAACGAGAGACAATGAGAGCGTATAGCTGGGTGCGAGCACAACCCGACGTGTCCGAGGCCCTGCGTACAGTCAGCCATGTACAAAACACCTACATCCTACCCTCTCATCAGAGCCTGCCGTATACACATTTACTTTACGGTTCCCCTGCAGGAATGCTGATCTCAGCAGGTGCTGCTCCATTAGCATTGTCTGGGGACACCTAAAACGTGAAAAGCGGTTCAGTCACAATGCCCTGCCCCCCCCCCCCCCCCCCCCCAGCGGGCAGAAAACATCAGAACACTGTGAGATGCAGGAGGCAATCTCATCATGGCCTGCTCTCTGGCAATATCCATCCTGGACTACCCTCATCCAGCAGGGACGGCTAATGTGCTAGTACATCTGAACCCTGGGGAATGCAGGACTGCAACGTGGACCTGAACCAAGCACACCGCCTGACCGTCAGCAGAACCTGTCAGAAAAGCCGTAACGTGGTAGAACACAAGCACTGCTCAGGGATGACAGGACCCACAACAGAGGCCAAGGTGCTGGGGGTCAGGGTCTCTGCGGAGGCGCTGAGGTTTCAGAGCAGGAGACACAGGAGGTAAGGAGTACACGTGGGTCAATGAGGACAGGCTGAGGGGGGGGGGGGGGGGGGCAACACTACCATGTACTACACACAGACAGCTACACTCACCAGTACAGATAGTAAACCAAGGCCAGGGCAAACAAGGTGGCGCACACCCCGGAGAACAGGCACACTGCCGATTGGTTTGCCAACATTGTGAACAGAGATAAATATCTTGGAAACAAAGTCCAGAGGTGACCCACGTGAAGAAATAAAGTGGAACGACGGTATAATGAGGTGTCAGACCGACTGCTCACTATGAACCCCAAGATGGAAGCAGCGACACTCCATTAGAGGACGGCTCTAATCCTCACAGGCCGAGGGCTATTTCAGGTCTCCGACCTTCCCATCCACTGCAGGCGGACAACAAGCAATAGAGGGTCCTCTGAACCCCAAAGAGGAGGGGGGGGGGGATGGTCTTCCTCACACCAGTTATGTCTGACAGGGGAGTCCTTTTGGGGGTGGATCGCCTGCAGATTCTTCTTCTCCGGATCCAGTGCAGAGCCGTGACAGGTGAGTCTCTGACTAAAGCCGGCCAATCCCCTAGGATTAAGTCTGTGATGGACAGATCTGCAGGGTCAGCAGAAACCCAGCCCGGCAGGAGGCCCCCACATTCTGACCCTCCCCCGTGACGACGAAAAGAAGTGAAACTGATAAAACCAGGAAAATCCAAATGGGAAGCAAGACCGAAAACGTAGAAAAGTACGGAGGAGGACAGAAATCTTATAATCAGATTACTGAGCACAGACCGCACGCACATCACAAGAGCCAGCGACACGCAAACCGTGCCACGCGGTGTCGACCCCCCGCACACTCAAACCGTGCCACGCGGTGTCGACCCCCCGCACACTCAAACCGTGCCACGCGGTGTCGACCCCCCGCACACTCAAACCGTGCCACGCGGTGTCGACCCCCCGCACACTCAAACCGTGCCACGCGGTGTCAACCCCCCGCACACTCAAACCGTGCCACGCGGTGTCGACCCCCCGCACACTCAAACCGTGCCACGCGGTGTCGACCCCCCGCACACTCAAACCGTGCCACGCGGTGTCGACCCCCCGCACACTCAAACCGTGCCACGCGGTGTCGACCCCCCGCACACTCAAACCGTGCCACGCGGTGTCGACCCCCCGCACACTCAAACCGTGCCACGCGGTGTCGACCCCCCGCACACTCAAACCGTGCCACGCGGTGTCGACCCCCCGCACACTCAAACCGTGCCACGCGGTGTCGACCCCCCGCACACTCAAACCGTGCCACGCGGTGTCGACCCCCCGCACACTCAAACCGTGCCACGCGGTGTCGACCCCCCGCACACTCAAACCGTGCCACGCGGTGTCGACCCCTCGCACACTCAAACCGTGCCACGCGGTGTCTACCCCTCGCACACTCCACCGTGCCACACGGTGTCTAGCCCTCGCACACTCCACCGTGCCACACGGTGTCTACCCCTCGCACACTCTCCGCCCTAGGAAGCGTCATGGACTGGAGCTCATTTTAAAGCACAGCTGGATGGGTGGTTCTGACAGCAGAAGGCATGGGCCCTCAGATTCTCCTTCGATCTACTGGGGCAGGGAGGGGGGAATAAACTGAGCAATAATAATCTAACATGGACAGTTCTAGCTGGTAAAACCTCAGCAGTAGTCAAGGCATCTTCTCACTGCCCCACCGCAAAAAGGACCACCAATCCATCTTCTTTCCAAACCTCAAGCCTTTCGGTCAGGTATCTGGAGCAGTCAGCCCTACAAGAATCGGACATGACTGAAGATACCCAGCACCGCAAACTTCATCAACAACAGGGATCAGAAGTGCCAACAAAAACTTGGAAAAGCAATGAGCAGGGGCCCCTGAGGCCCGTCCAACGCGATCCGGGCTCCTCATCACTAAAACCACAGCGAACACAGAACAATGCCAACTCCACCTCTCACCACCTCCAGATCATGACCGAGCCTGAAACTACAGGTCTGACCCATTCAAGAGAACAGGAACAGTGATGGTTTACTCCCATCATATCTTATCTTACTTAGCTCACCTTGTGATTGCAGCTCTGGATATAAAATTCTGCTGCTATATCTTTTTTAATAGACAGAGCTTTACTACAGTACACAGCTGCACTCACTATTCTGCTGGTGCAGTCACTGTGTACATACATTACTTATCCTGTACTGATCCTGAGTTACATCCTGTATTATATTCCAGAGCTGCACTCACTATTCTGCTGGTGCAGTCGCTGTGTACATACATTACTTATCCTGTACTGATCCTGAGTTACATCCTGTATTATACTCCAGAGCTGCACTCACTATTCTGCTGGTGCAGTCACTGTGTACATACATTACTTATCCTGTACTGACCCTGAGTTACATCCTGTATTATATTCCAGAGCTGCACTCACTATTCTGCTGGTGCAGTCGCTGTGTACATACATTACTTATCCTGTACTGATCCTGAGTTACATCCTGTATTATACTCCAGAGCTGCACTCACTATTCTGCTGGTGCAGTCATTGTGTACATACATTACTTATCCTGTACTGATCCTGAGTTACATCCTGTATTATACTCCAGAGCTGCACTCACTATTCTGCTGGTGCAGTCGCTGTGTACATACATTACTTATCCTGTACTGATCCTGAGTTACTTCCTGTATTATACTCCAGAGCTGCACTCACTATTCTGCTGGTGCAGTCACTGTGTACATACATTACTTATCCTGTACTGACCCTGAGTTACATCCTGTATCATACTCCAGAGCTGCACTCACTATTCTGCTGGTGCAGTCGCTGTGTACATACATTACTTATCCTGTACTGATCCTGAGTTACATCCTGTATTATACTCCAGAGCTGCACTCACTATTCTGCTGGTGCAGTCACTGTGTACATACATTACTTATCCTGTACTGATCCTGAGTTACATCCTGTATTATACTCCAGAGCTGCACTCACTATTCTGCTGGTGCAGTCGCTGTGTACATACATTACTTATCCTGTACTGATCCTGAGTTACATCCTGTATTATACTCCAGAGCTGCACCCACTATTCTGCTGGTGCAGTCACTGTGTACATACATTACTTATCCTGTACTGATCCTGAGTTACATCCTGTATTATACCCCAGAGCTGCACTCACTATTCTGCTGCTGCAGTCACTGTGTACATACATTACTTATCCTGTACTGATCCTGAGTTACATCCTGTATTATACTCCAGAGCTGCACTCACTATTCTGCTGGTGCAGTCACTGTGTACATACATTACTTATCCTGTACTGGTCCTGAGTTACATCCTGTATTATACTCCAGAGCTGCACTCACTATTCTGCTGGTGCAGTCGCTGTGTACATACATTACTTATCCTGTACTGATCCTGAGTTACATCCTGTATTATACTCCAGAGCTGCACTCACTATTCTGCTGGTGCAGTCATTGTGTACATACATTACTTATCCTGTACTGATCCTGAGTTACATCCCGTATTATACTCCAGAGCTGCACTCACTATTCTGCTGGTGCAGTCAGTGTGTACATACATTACTTATCCTGTACTGATCCTGAGTTACATCCTGTATTATACTCCAGAGCTGCACTCACTATTCTGCTGGTGCAGTCAGTGTGTACATACATTACTTATCCTGTACTGATCCTGAGTTACATCCTGTATTATACTCCAGAGCTGCACTCACTATTCTGCTGGTGCACTCACTGTGTACATACATTACTTATCCTGTACTGATCCTGAGTTACATCCTGTATTATACTCCAGAGCTGCACTCACTATTCTGCTGGTGCAGTCACTGTGTACATGTCACCACATATTTGGAAAAGCTTGTTATCAAATCAAGGCAGTCCTCCTCCGGTCGCCTACCTCAGGTGTACCCCCCCCCCCCCGGTACTCCTCCGGTCGCCTACCTCAGGTGTACCCCCCCGCGGTCCTCCTCCTCCGGTCGCCTACCTCTGGTGTACCCCGCGGTCCTCCTCCTCCGGTCGCATACCTCTGGTGTACCCCGCGGTCCTCCTCCTCCGGTCGCATACCTCTGGTGTACCCCGCGGTCCTCCTCCTCCGGTCGCCTACCTCTGGTGTACCCCGCGGTCCTCCTCCTCCGGTCACCTACCTCTGGTGTACCCCGCGGTCCTCCTCCTCCGGTCACCTACCTCTGGTGTACCCCACAGTCCTCCTCCGGTCACCTACCTCTGGTGTACCCCACAGTCCTCCTCCTCTGGTCACCTACCTCAGGTGTACCCCCCACAGTCCTCCTCCTCCGGTCGCCTACCTCTGGTGTACCCCGCGGTCCTCCTCCTCCGGTCGCATACCTCTGGTGTACCCCGCGGTCCTCCTCCTCCGGTCGCCTACCTCTGGTGTACCCCACAGTCCTCCTCCTCCGGTCACCTACCTCTGGTGTACCCCACGGTCCTCCTCCTCCGGTCACCTACCTCTGGTGTACCCCACAGTCCTCCTCCTCTGGTCACCTACCTCTGGTGTACCCCACAGTCCTCCTCCTCTGGTCACCTACCTCTGGTGTACCCCACAGTCCTCCTCCTCCGGTCACCTACCTCAGGTGTACCCCACAGTCCTCCTCTGGTCACCTACCTCTGGTGTACCCCACAGTCCTCCTCCTCCGGTCACCTACCTCTGGTGTACCCCACAGTCCTCCTCTGGTCACCTACCTCTGGTGTACCCCACAGTCCTCCTCCTCTGGTCACCTACCTCAGGTGTACCCCCCTCAGTCCTCCTCCTCTGGTCACCTACCTCAGGTGTACCCCCTCTGGTTCTGGTCACACACTCATACCGCCTCGTGCCCTGGGCTTCCCCACCCGGTAAGACAGTCTCTCACCTCCCCGTCCCGGATCCAAATGCCGCAGCTGACCCTGGTGTAACCACCCACAGATGCCGGCCTGAACCGGAAGCGCACATCCACGTGGGAAACTGTCCAATCAGCAACATGACATAAGCTCCTCCCAACTCCTTACTCACAGCAGCGCTCCAAGAAGATCAGAAGCTGTATTCCACGCCCCGTCACGTGACCTCAGTTGCGTTTTGGCCACACCCACTCTTTAATCTGACAGTCGGGGCGGGAAATCTGTCTATCAGTGGAAGATGACGCTGATTGGTTGCCGGCCGCTGTGACTGCGCATGTCTGTGATAAGCCGCTAGAGGTCAGCGTGACCGAGTACAGAAAGAGGGTATCTGTGTATGTGGCCTGCGGTACCGCATATATATCTGTATATACGGGCTGCGGTACCTCAGATATCTGTATATACTGGCTGCGGTACCTCAGATATCTGTATATACTGGCTGCGGTACCTCAGATATCTGTATATACGGGCTGCTGTACCTCAGATATCTGTATATACGGGCTGCGGTACCTCAGATATCTGTATATACGGGCTGCGGTACCTCAGATATCTGTATATACTGGCTGCGGTACCTCAGATATCTGTATATACGGGCTGCTGTACCTCAGATATCTGTATATACTGGCTGCGGTACCTCAGATATCTGTATATACGGGCTGCTGTACCTCAGATATCTGTATATACGGGCTGCTGTACCTCAGATATCTGTATATACTGGCTGCGGTACCTCAGATATCTGTATATACGTGCTGCGGTACCTCAGATATCTGTATATACGTGCTGCGGTACCTCAGATATCTGTATATACGGGCTGCTGTACCTCAGATATCTGTATATACGGGCTGCGGTACCTCAGATATCTGTATATACGGGCTGCGGTACCTCAGATATCTGTATATACGGGCTGCGGTACCGCATATATCTGTATATACAGGCTGCGGTACCTCAGATATCTGTATATACGGGCTGCGGTACCTCAGATATCTGTATATACGGGCTGCGGTACCTCAGATATCTGTATATACGGGCTGCTGTACCTCAGATATCTGTATATACGGGCTGCGGTACCTCAGATATCTGTATATACTGGCTGCGGTACCTCAGATATCTGTATATACGGGCTGCGGTACCTCAGATATCTGTATATACGGGCTGCGGTACCTCAGATATCTGTATATACGGGCTGCGGTACCGCATATATATCTGTATATACGGGCTGCGGTACCTCATATATCTGTATATACGGGCTGCGGTACCTCAGATATCTGTATATACGGGCTGCGGTACCTCAGATATCTGTATATACGGGCTGCGGTACCTCAGATATCTGTATATACGGGCTGCTGTACCTCAGATATCTGTATATACGGGCTGCGGTACCTCAGATATCTGTATATACGGGCTGCGGTACCTCAGATATCTGTATATACGGGCTGCTGTACCGCATATATATCTGTATATACGGGCTGCTGTACCTCAGATATCTGTATATACGGGCTGCGGTACCTCAGATATCTGTATATACGGGCTGCGGTACCTCAGATATCTGTATATACGGGCTGCGGTACCTCAGATATCTGTATATATGGGCTGCGGTACCGCATATATATCTGTATATACGGGCTGCGGTACCTCAGATATCTGTATATACGGGCTGCGGTACCTCAGATATCTGTATATACGGGCTGCGGTACCTCAGATATCTGTATATACGGGCTGCGGTACCTCAGATATCTGTATATACTGGCTGCGGTACCTCAGATATCTGTATATACGTGCTGCGGTACCTCAGATAGCTGTATATACGGGCTGCGGTACCGCATATATATCTGTATATACGTGCTGCGGTACCTCATATATCTGTATATACGGGCTGCGGTACCTCAGATATCTGTATATACGGGCTGCGGTCCCTCAGATATCTGTATATACGGGCTGCGGTACCTCAGATATCTGTATATATGGGCTGCGGTACCGCATATATATCTGTATATACGGGCTGCGGTACCTCATATATCTGTATATACGGGCTGCGGTACCTCAGATATCTGTATATACGGGCTGCGGTACCTCAGATATCTGTATATACTGGCTGCGGTACCTCAGATATCTGTATATACGTGCTGCGGTACCTCAGATAGCTGTATATACGGGCTGCGGTACCGCATATATATCTGTATATACGTGCTGCGGTACCTCATATATCTGTATATACGGGCTGCGGTACCTCAGATATCTGTATATACGGGCTGCGGTACCTCAGATATCTGTATATACGGGCTGCGGTACCTCAGATATCTGTATATACGGGCTGCGGTACCTCAGATATCTGTATATACGGGCTGCGGTACCGCATATATATCTGTATATACGTGCTGCGGTACCTCAGATATCTGTATATACGGGCTGCGGTACCTCAGATAGCTGTATATACGTGCTGCGGTACCTCAGATAGCTGTATATACGGGCTGCGGTACCGCATATATATCTGTATATACGTGCTGCGGTACCTCAGATATCTGTATATACGTGCTGCGGTACCTCAGATAGCTGTATATACGTGCTGCGGTCCCTCAGATATCTGTATATACGGGCTGCGGTACCGCATATATATCTGTATATACGTGCTGCGGTACCTCAGATATCTGTATATACGGGCTGCGGTACCTCAGATATCTGTATATACGGGCTGCGGTACCTCAGATATCTGTATATACGGGCTGCGGTACCTCAGATATCTGTATATACGGGCTGCGGTACCTCAGATTTCCCCTGACGTCCTCGGCAGCACATGAAGGGTTAACGGAGTCCTATTCTCGCCCCAGGACCGCCCACCTAGATAACAAATGAGATAATTGATCAATTAGTGACCCTGTAGGTTCCTATATAACGCCCCCTCTGACAGACCTCAGCCTGAGACACCCTATGCCTATTTGGGATCTGTCATTGGTCCTCAGGAGGTTGACTGAACCCCCCTTCGAGCCCTTAGTTGACACAGATCTTAAATGGCTTTCCTGCAAAGTTCTCTTCCTTATTGCCATCACTTCAGCTAAGAGACTCGGAGAATTACAAGCACTTTCGGTCAAGACACCGTATTTAAGAATCCTGCCGGATGGAGTTTTGCTACGTACTTTACCTTCCTTTACGCCTAAGGTTCCTTCTTCTGCTAATGTCAACCAAGAAGCGTTTCTACCAGTGTTTTTCCCAGACCCCTCTGATGAAGAACAAGCCCGCTGGCACACCTTAGATGTCAAGAGAGCAGTAGAGATCTACCTGCAGAAAACAGAGAATTTTAGACTGGATGAAAATCTGTTTTTACTATACTCCGGTCCTAATAAAGGTCACAAGGCATCTAAGGCTTCCCTGGCAAGATGGATCAAGTCTATCATTTTGGAGGCGTACACCATAGAGGGCATTTCTCCTCCTTCCCCGATTAGAGCCCACTCAACTAGGGCCACAGCAACATCTTGGGCGGAACAGGCGCATGTCTCCCTGGAAGAAATCGGTAGAGCTGCATCTTGGTCGACGCCATCTACCTTCATGAAGCACTACCGGCTGGACATAGATAATAAGAGCTCAGCCTTTGGTACCGCGGTGTTGAGTGCAGCCGTTCAGTAATTCCCTCCCTTCAGTATCTATGCATATCCCTTCATGTGCTGCCGAGGACGTCAGGGGAAAGTGAAAATTTGTTACCTGGAATTTTGCTTTCCATGAGTCCGAAGGCAGCACATACATACCCCCCCTAATAAATCCTTTTGTTTCGCACTTTGACTGAATCTATTTTTCCACTTCATCACCACGACGGCTACAAGGAGATTGACCCCTGACCTCTGTAGGGGCAGGAACAGAGAGAGGGTTTAAATCCCCCCCTCCCACCACCAACACCAGTGTTTCCTGTCCCTACAGAGGACAGGGGCAGAGAGAGTCTCCCTGCGGGGAGATGAAGATGTAGCAGAACTTCCTGACACCTACCGGGTGTTCCCCCTGCCCTCCTGCGGTCTCCGTACTAACGCTGGGCAGGGGCGAAGGAGGGAGGCCTCGCTCCATTATTATATGTGAGCCTGCTCCCGGTCGCGATCTCCCGCCGGGCCTGTTTGGCTATCGCCGGGTGCGCGCCTAAGCGCTTCAGGATAACGGCCGTCGTCACTTCCGGGTGCCGAAAGGAAGTGACGTCATTCAGAGGCGTCTCCGAGTTCAAATTTTCGCGCGCAGCAGCGCCGATTGTCAGTGTACCGGAGCCAGTGTGCAGTCATGTCGGCTGAACCCCGCTCCCCTGGAGACCCTTCTGTGCCGCCTGTAGTAAGTCCCCTGTGGGGAAGCGCTTTTTTTCCTTACCCTGTACTTGTCTTTACACTGTACCAGGTTACTTGTTCCTCCTCCTCCACATCTCTGGCTTGGGGCTATATCCTGCTGTTAGCATGTGTACTTACCATAGCTAATTAGGGTTGTTCTCCCCAGGTCACTAAGGAGGCTCAGAGAAAGATCAAAAAACAGTCCAAATGTGTGTCCTGCCTCAAACGGCTACCGGACGACTATCGTAAAAAACTCTGTAAGGACTGCATATCTAATGTGATTGCCGAGGAACAGCCTTCTTTCCTTAAAGATCTAAGATCCATGATCCATGAGGAAGTCAAAACCTCCTTATCTCAGATACCTTTACCCAGGGATGAACCCCCTTCAAAAAGACATAGGGGCCCATCCCCTTCACTATCTGATCCAGAGATTATAGAGGAGGAGGCCTCGTCCTCCAGAACACGGGAGGA
This sequence comes from Bufo gargarizans, assembly GCF_014858855.1. Classification (NCBI taxonomy): domain Eukaryota; kingdom Metazoa; phylum Chordata; class Amphibia; order Anura; family Bufonidae; genus Bufo; species Bufo gargarizans. Next base: position 201,250,679 of record NC_058087.1, read on the forward strand.
CGAGATGGTCTTCTCTGATCTTGAGATTCCAGAATCAGAACAAAGATTCTGCTTCTCCTTGGACGAGATGCCTGACCTATTAAGGGCAGTCCGGGCCACTATGGGGGTCGAAGAAACCCCTAAAGCACACTCAGTCCAGGATGAGATGTTTCGGAGGCTCAGGGTTAAAAAGACCCGTGTATTCCCAATCAATGTTGTTTGACACGGACGAAGTTAAAATCTTCAGCGAAACACCAAAAATTGATATACAGGTGGCAAAGGTCAATAAAAAGACTGCCTTGCCCTTTGAAGACACCTCTCAACTGCGTGATCCCATGGACAGGAAAGCAGATAGCCTCTTAAAAAAATCTTGGGAAGCAGCGATGCTTGTCTTAAAAACAAACATCGCGGCTACCTCAGTGGCAAGATCCATGAAACTGTGGCTAGAGGAACTGGAATCTCGTATCACAGATAATACTCCTAGGGATGAGATCTTGAGATCCCTCCCCCTGTTAAAATCCGCCACAGCATTTATGGCTGACGCCTCAGCGGAATCGGTCAGATTCGCCGCAAAGGACGCGGGACTCTCCAATGCGGCCCGTCGCGCCCTATGGATGAAAAGCTGGTCGGGCGACAACACATCGAAGATGAAGCTTTGCTCCATCCCGTTCTCAGGGGAATACGTCTTTGGGCCCGTCCTAGACCGTATCCTGGAGAAAGCGGCGGACAAGAAAAAGGGATTCCCAGAAGAGAGACCCTACAAAAGGAAATATCCCTTTCGGGCCCCCACTAGCCAGAACAATCCCTTTAAGGGTAAAGGGAAGTCAGGACGCTGGAGTTACCCTAAAGGGGGCAGGGGTAGGATTACCCCCTCCTCCTCCCAGGGTAAACCCTCGGATAAACAATGACGTCAGAGTGGGGGGGAGATTGAAGAACTTCCTGACTCCTTGGGAGTTCATTACCCCGAACCCTTGGGTCCGGGACATCATAAGATCCGGGTACCGGATCGAACTCTCTTCATCTCCCCCAAACCGCTTCATTGTTACCAACCCACATTCCCCCAAAGTACGCGGAAAGATATTGGAAGGAATCCAAAGCCTTCTGGCAACGGACGTAATAATACAGGTCCCGCCAACACAGCAAAAACAAGGTTTCTACTCAAACCTGTTTTTGGTAGAGAAAAAAGAAGGCTCGTTCCGTACGATCATAAATCTGAAAGCCCTGAACAAATTTGTCATCTATCGGAAGTTCAGGATGGAATCCCTGAAATCCCTGATTCCATTGATAAAAAGGAATGCCCTGATGTGCTCAGTAGACCTCCAGGACGCATACTATCACGTCCCAATTCATCCAGAGTCACAAAGGTTCCTGAGGTTCGCCATCCAGGACCACAAGAGGGTAATCCGTCACTACCAGTTTACGGCCCTTCCCTTTGGGATATCATCTGCACCCAGAGTGTTTACAAAGCTGGTAGTGGAGATGATGGCCTTCTTGAGACACAAGGGACTGGTGATCATACCGTACCTGGACGATTTCCTCCTAGTCGGCAACTCAGAGGAAGAACTCAGAACAGACCTGCAGTCCTTTCTGTCCCTTGTCCAGGATCTGGGTTGGTTGGTGAACTTGAAGAAATCAAACCTAGTGCCCTCCAGCACTATCCAGTTCCTGGGCGTTATCCTGGATTCTCAAACACAACGTACCTTCCTTCCGCCAGACAAGGTCAGAAACCTTCAATTAAAGGTCCGACGATTCCAGCACAGGAGGTCCTGTCCTATAAGAGAAGCTATGAGTCTCCTGGGTCTCCTCTCGTCCTGCATCACGTCCGTCCCATGGAGCCAGTCCCACTTCAGATCCCTCCAGTCGTGGATCCTGAGAGCTTGGAACAGACAGCAGGCCTCCTTGGATCAGAAGGTCATGATCCCTCCGGCAGTAAAAACCTCCCTAGATTGGTGGAAGAACACAAGCAATCTGTCATTGGGGGTCGTTTGGGAGAAAATCCCCTACATTCAGGTACTTACAGACGCAAGCGAGAAAGGATGGGGAGCGACAGTGGGAGACCGTTGGTTTCAAGGTTCCTGGACCCCAACTATCCGCTCTCAGTCCTCCAATTTCAGGGAACTAGAAGCGGTCTGGAAAGCCCTGAAAACCGCAGAGATACTTCTGAGGGGTCAACATATAAAGATTCTCTCAGACAACACGACGACGGTGGCGTACCTATCTCACCAGGGAGGCACGAGATCGGAGAAACTGATGTCTATTACAAAGAAGATCTTCAACTGGGCAGAATCCCACGTGAATTCCATCTCCGCAATCCACTTAAAAGGGATACTGAACGTAGAAGCGGACTATCTCAGTCGCCAGTCGATAGACCAGACAGAGTGGTCCTTGAATCCAGAAGTTTTCCAGCTGCTGGCAGGAAGATGGGGCACTCCACAGGTGGATCTATTCGCATCCAAAAGAAACGCAAAGGTACCGACGTTCTGTTCATTAAACCCACGGGACAATCCCTGGGCGTTGGATGCGCTCACAATTCGTTGGGACTGGGATCTCAGTTATGCGTTCCCACCACTGCCTCTACTTCCCAGAGTAATCCAGAAACTCTACCGAGAAGATACGACACTAATCCTGATAGCTCCCTATTGGCCGAAGAGGAGCTGGTTTCCTGCTCTAAGGAATCTGTCAGTAGAGGACCCATGGCCTCTTCCTGCCAGGAGGGACCTGCTTCACCAAGGCCCAATACTACATCCAGACCCAAGCTTCCTCAAATTGTCAGCTTGGATCCTGAGGTCCAGAAGTTGAGGTCACAGGGGCTCTCGGACCAAGTGATAACTACCCTTAAAGCTAGTAGGAAGAAGGTTACCTTCTCAATTTATTTAAAAATTTGGAAGAGATTCTGTACATGGATGGGGAACCCAGCCCCAAACTTAGAGCCGCCCAATTTCTTGAAGATCTTGGACTTCCTCCAGCAGGGACTTGAACTAGGTCTCAGACCCTCTACCCTAAAGGTACAGGTCTCGGCACTAGCCTGCTTCTTTGATCGCGATATAGCCAGTCATCACTGGATCAGGAGATTCATGAAAGCTGCCTCCCGTCTACGTCCCTCTCTAAAATCTAGGATCCCCAACTGGGACCTTAACGTGGTACTCACCGGCCTAACTCTCGCTCCATTCGAACCCCTATCTGATTGTTCCATCAAACATCTATCATTTAAAACCGCTTTCTTGGTGGCCATCACGTCTGCAAGAAGGATAGGCGAGATCCAAGCATTATCGATACAGGAACCCTATCTCCGTATCACCGATGATAGGATTATTCTTAAATTGGATCCGGGGTTCCTGCCTAAAGTCGTATCGGATTTCCACCGAAACCAGGAGATAGTCCTACCCTCCTTTTGCAATAATCCCTCTAACGATAGGGAATCGGACTTCCACTCTCTAGACGTAAGACGCTCTGTCTTGCGGTATCTTGAAGTGTCAAAGGGTTTCCGTAGATCTAATAACCTGTTTGTCCTCTTCTCGGGGAAGAATAAGGGTCTGAAAGCCTCCAGATCCTCTCTAGCACGGTGGATAAAAGACTCCATTTCCATTTCTTACGGGTCCCAAGACCTGTCTTGCCCCTCAAATTTGAGAGCTCACTCTACCCGGGCCATGTCCTCCTCCCAGGCAGAACGGGCCGGAGCTTCCCTTGAAGACATTTGTAAAGCCGCTACGTGGTCTAACATCCACACCTTTACAAAACACTATAGGTTAGACCTATCCAGCTCAGACTTGTCTTTTGGACGGAAAGTCCTTCAGGCGGTCGTCCCCCCCTAAGCTATAATTTTTTATATCTCCTTGTAGCCGTCGTGGTGATGAAGTGGAAAGCCGGAATTAGACTTACCGGTAATTCAATTTCCACGAGATCACCACGACGGCACATATATTCCCTACCCTTCCTTAAGCCTTACCTGGGAGGTTATGAAGTAATACCCTCGGTTTAGTATATTTTGTTCTCACCACTTTTTTTCTGTCTCTGTAATTTTGGACACACTGGTGTTGGTGGTGGGAGGGGGGGATTTAAACCCTCTCTCTGTTCCTGCCCCTACAGAGGTCAGGGGTCAATCTCCTTGTAGCCGTCGTGGTGATCTCGTGGAAATTGAATTACCGGTAAGTCTAATTCCGGCTTTTATACACATTGAGGTCTGTCAGAGGGGGCGTTATATAGGAACCTACAGGGTCACTAATTGATCAATTATCTCATTTGTTATCTAGGTGGGCGGTCCTGGGGCGAGAATAGGACTCCGTTAACCCTTCATGTGCTGCCTTCGGACTCATGGAAAGCAAAATTCCAGGTAACAAATTTTCACTATCTGTATATACGGGCTGCGGTACCGCATATATATCTGTATATACGTGCTGCGGTACCTCAGATATCTGTATATACGGGCTGCGGTACCTCAGATATCTGTATATACGGGCTGCGGTACCTCAGATATCTGTATATACTGGCTGCGGTACCGCATATATATCTGTATATACGTGCTGCGGTACCTCAGATATCTGTATATACGGGCTGCGGTACCTCAGATATCTGTATATACTGGCTGCGGTACCTGATATCTGTATATACGGGCTGCGGTACCTCAGATATCTGTATATACTGGCTGCGGTACCTCAGATATCTGTATATACGGGCTGCGGTACCTCAGATATCTGTATATACGGGCTGCGGTCCCTCAGATATCTGTATATACGGGCTGCGGTCCCTCAGATATCTGTATATACGGGCTGCGGTACCTCAGATATCTGTATATACGGGCTGCGGTACCTCAGATATCTGTATATACGGGCTGCGGTACCTCAGATATCTGTATATACGGGCTGCGGTACCTCAGATATCTGTATATACGGGCTGCGGTACCTCAGATATCTGTATATACTGGCTGCGGTACCTCAGATATCTGTATATACGGGCTGCGGTACCTCATATATATCTGTATATACTGGCTGCGGTACCTCAGATATCTGTATATACGGGCTGCGGTACCTCAGATATCTGTATATACGGGCTGCGGTACCTCAGATATCTGTATATACTGGCTGCGGTACCTGAGATATCTGTATATACTGGCTGCGGTACCTGAGATATCTGTATATACGGGCTGCGGTACCTCATATATCTGTATATACGGGCTGCGGTACCTCAGATATCTGTATATACGGGCTGCGGTACCTCAGATAGCTGTATATACGTGCTGCGGTACCTCAGATAGCTGTATATACGTGCTGCGGTACCTCAGATATCTGTATATACGGGCTGCGGTACCTCAGATATCTGTATATACGGGCTGCGGTACCGCATATATATCTGTATATACGGGCTGCGGTACCGCATATATATCTGTATATACGGGCTGCGGTACCTCATATATCTGTATATACGGGCTGCGGTACCTCAGATAGCTGTATATACGGGCTGCGGTACCTCAGATATCTGTATATACGGGCTGCGGTACCTCAGATATCTGTATATACGTGCTGCGGTACCTCAGATATCTGTATATACAGGCTGCGGTACCTCAGATATCTGTATATACAGGCTGCGGTACCTCAGATATCTGTATATACGGGCTGCGGTACCTCAGATATCTGTATATACGGGCTGCGGTACCGCATATATATATCTGTATATACGGGCTGCGGTACCTCATATATATCTGTATATACTGGCTGCGGTACCTCAGATAGCTGTATATACGGGCTGCGGTACCTCAGATATCTGTATATACGGGCTGCGGTACCTCAGATAGCTGTATATACGGGCTGCGGTACCTCAGATAGCTGTATATACGGGCTGCGGTACCTCAGATAGCTGTATATACGGGCTGCGGTACCGCATATATATCTGTATATACGGGCTGCGGTACCTCAGATATCTGTATATACGGGCTGCGGTACCTCAGATATCTGTATATACGGGCTGCGGTACCTCAGATAGCTGTATATACGTGCTGCGGTACTTCATATATCTGTATATACGGGCTGCGGTACCTCATATATCTGTATATACTGGCTGCGGTACCTCAGATATCTGTATATACGGGCTGCGGTACCTCAGATATCTGTATATACGGGCTGCGGTACCTCAGATAGCTGTATATACGGGCTGCGGTACCTCAGATATCTGTATATACGGGCTGCGGTACCTCAGATATCTGTATATACGGGCTGCGGTACCTCAGATATCTGTATATACGGGCTGCTGTACCTCAGATATCTGTATATACGGGCTGCGGTACCTCAGATATCTGTATATACGGGGTGCGGTACTTCATATATCTGTATATACGGGCTGCTGTACCTCATCTATCTGTATATACGGGCTGCGGTACCTCATATATCTGTATATACGGGCTGCGGTACCTCATATAGCTATATACGGGCTGCTGTACCTCATCTATCTGTATATACGGGCTGCGGTACCTCAGATATCTGTATATACGGGCTGCGGTACCTCAGATATCTATATACTGGCTGCGGTACCTCAGATATCTGTATATACTGGCTGCGGTACCTCAGATAGCTGTATATACGGGCTGCGGTACCTCATATATCTGTATATACGGGCTGCTGTACCTCATCTATCTGTATATACGGGGTGCGGTACCTCAGATATCTGTATATACGGGCTGCGGTACCTCAGATATCTATATACTGGCTGCGGTACCTCAGATATCTGTATATACGGGCTGCGGTACCTCAGATATCTGTATATACGGGCTGCGGTACCTCAGATATCTGTATATACGGGCTGCGGTACCTCAGTTATCTGTATACACGGGCTGTGGTACCTCAGTTATCTGTATACACGGGCTGCGGTACCTCAGATATCTGTATATACGGGCTGCGGTCCCTCAGATATCTGTATATACGGGCTGCGGTACCTCAGATATCTGTATATACGGGGTGCGGTACCTCAGATATCTGTATATACGGGCTGCGGTACCTCAGACATCTGTATATACGGGCTGCGGTACCTCAGACATCTGTATATACGTGCTGCGGTACCTCAGATATCTGTATATACGGGCTGCGGTACCTCATATATCTGTATATACGGGCTGTGGTACCTCAGATATCGGTATATACGGGCTGCGGTACCTCATATATCTGTATATACGTGCTGCGGTACATCATATATCTGTATATACGGGGTGCGGTACCTCATATATCTGTATATACGGGGTGCGGTACCTCAGATATCTGTATATACGGGCTGCGGTACCTCAGATATCTATATACTGGCTGCGGTACCTCAGATATCTGTATATACGGGGTGCGGTACCTCATATATCTATATATGTGCTGCGCTACCTCCTATATCTGTACAGTCGTGGCCAGAAGTTTTGAGAATTACATAAATATTGGAAATTGCTGCTTAAGTTTTTCTAATAGCAGTTTGCATCTACTCCAGAATGTTATGAAGAGCGATCAGATGAATTGCATCGTCCTTCTTTGCCATGAAAATGAACTTAATCCCAAAAAAACCTTTCCACTGCATTTCATTGCTGTCATTAAAGGACCTGCTGAGATCATTTCAGTAATCGTCTTGGTAACTCAGGTGAGAATGTTGACGAGCACAAGGCTGGAGATCATTATGTCAGGCTGATTGGGGTAAAATGGCAGACTTGACCTGTTAAAAGGAGGGTGATGCTTGAAATCATTGTTCTTCTATTGTTAACCATGGTGACCTGCAAAGAAACACGTGCAGCCATCATTGCGTTGCATAAAAATTGCTTCACAGGCAAGGACATTGTGGCTACTAAGATTGCACCTCAATCAACAATTTATAGGATCATCAAGAACTTCAAGGGAAGAGGTTCAATTCTTGTTAAGAAGGCTTCAGGGCGTCCAAGAAAGTCCAGCAAGCGCCAGGATCGTCTCCTAAAGAGGATTCAGCTGCGTGATCGGAGTGCCACCAGTGCAGAGCTTGCTCAGAAATGGCAGCAGGCAGGTGTGAGCGCATCTGCACGCACAGTGAGGCGAAGACTTTTGGAAGATGGGCTGGTGTCAAGAAGGGCAGCAAAGAAGCCACTTCTCTCCAAATAAACCATCAGGGACAGATTGATCTTCTGCAGAAAATATGGTGAATGGACGGCTGAGGACTGGGGCAAAGTCATATTCTCTGATGAAGCCTCTTTCCGATTGTTTGGGGCATCAGGAAAAAGGCTTGTCCGGAGAAGAAAAGGTGAGTGCTACCATCAGTCCTGTGTCATTCCAACAGTAAAGTATCCTGAGACCATTCATGTGTGGGGTTGCTTCTCATCCAAGGGTGTGGGCTCACTCACAATTCTGCCCAAAAACACAGCCATGAATAAAGAATGGCACCAAAACACCCTCCAACAGCAACTTCTTCCAACAATCCAACAACAGTTTGGTGAAGAACAATGCATTTTCCAGCACGATGGAGCACCGTGCCATAAGGCAAAAGTGATAACTAAGTGGCTCGGGGACCAAAACGTCGACATTTTGGGTCCATGGCCTGGAAACTCCCCAGATCTTAATCCCATTGAGAACTTGTGGTCAATCCTCAAGAGGCGGGTGGACAAACAAAAACCCACTAATTCTGACAAACTCCAAGAAGTGATGATGAAAGAATGGGTTGCTATCAGTCAGGAATTGGCCCAGAAGGTGATTGAGAGCATGCGCAGTCGGATTGCAGAGGTCGTGAAAAAGAAGGGCCAACACTGCAAATACTGACTCTGCATAAATGTCATGTGATTGTCGATAAAGGCCTCTGAAACGTATGAAGTGCGAGTAATTATATTTCACTACATCACAGAAACAACTGAAACAAAGATCTAAAAGCAGTTTAGCAGCAAACTCTGTGAAGACTAATATTTGTGTCATTCTCATAACTTTTGGCCACGACTGTACATATGGGCTACGGTACCTCAGATATCTGTATATACGGGCTGCGGTACCTCAGATATCTGTATATACGGGCTGCGGTACCTCAGATAGCTGTATATACGTGCTGCGGTACCTCAGATAGCTGTATATACGTGCTGCGGTACCTCAGATAGCTGTATATACGGGCTGCGGTACCTCAGATATCTGTATATACGGGCTGCGGTACCGCATATATATCTGTATATACGGGCTGCGGTACCGCATATATATCTGTATATACGGGCTGCGGTACCTCATATATCTGTATATACGGGCTGCGGTACCTCAGATAGCTGTATATACGGGCTGCGGTACCTCAGATATCTGTATATACGGGCTGCGGTACCTCAGATATCTGTATATACGTGCTGCGGTACCTCAGATATCTGTATATACAGGCTGCGGTACCTCAGATATCTGTATATACAGGCTGCGGTACCTCAGATATCTGTATATACGGGCTGCGGTACCTCAGATATCTGTATATACGGGCTGCGGTACCGCATATATATATCTGTATATACGGGCTGCGGTACCTCATATATATCTGTATATACTGGCTGCGGTACCTCAGATAGCTGTATATACGGGCTGCGGTACCTCAGATATCTGTATATACGGGCTGCGGTACCTCAGATAGCTGTATATACGGGCTGCGGTACCTCAGATAGCTGTATATACGGGCTGCGGTACCTCAGATAGCTGTATATACGGGCTGCGGTACCGCATATATATCTGTATATACGGGCTGCGGTACCTCAGATATCTGTATATACGGGCTGCGGTACCTCAGATAGCTGTATATACGGGCTGCGGTACCTCATATATCTGTATATACGGGCTGCGGTACCTCAGATAGCTATATACTGGCTGCGGTACCTCAGATATCTGTATATACGGGGTGCGGTACCTCAGATATCTGTATATACGGGCTGCGGTACCTCAGATATCTGTATATACGGGCTGCGGTACCTCAGATATCTGTATATACGGGCTGCGGTACCTCAGATAGCTGTATATACGGGCTGCGGTACCTCAGATATCTGTATATACGGGCTGCGGTACCTCAGATATCTGTATATACGGGCTGCGGTACCTCAGATATCTGTATATACGGGCTGCGGTACCTCAGATATCTGTATATACGGGCTGCGGTACCTCAGATATCTGTATATACGGGCTGCGGTACCTCAGATATCTGTATATACGGGGTGCGGTACCTCATATATCTGTATATACGTGCTGCAGTACCTCATCTATCTGTATATATGGGCTGCGGTACCTCAGATATCTGTATATACGGGCTGCGGTACCTCATATAGCTATATACGGGCTGCTGTACCTCATCTATCTGTATATACGGGCTGCGGTACCTCAGATATCTGTATATACGGGCTGCGGTACCTCAGATATCTATATACTGGCTGCGGTACCTCAGATATCTGTATATACTGGCTGCGGTACCTCAGATATCTGTATATACGGGCTGCGGTACCTCATATATCTGTATATACGGGCTGCTGTACCTCATCTATCTGTATATACGGGGTGCGGTACCTCAGATATCTGTATATACGGGCTGCGGTACCTCAGATATCTATATACTGGCTGCGGTACCTCAGATATCTGTATATACGGGCTGCGGTACCTCAGATATCTGTATATACGGGCTGCGGTACCTCAGATATCTGTATATACGGGCTGCGGTACCTCAGTTATCTGTATACACGGGCTGTGGTACCTCAGTTATCTGTATACACGGGCTGCGGTACCTCAGATATCTGTATACACGGGCTGCGGTACCTCAGATATCTGTATATACGGGCTGCGGTCCCTCAGATATCTGTATATACGGGCTGCGGTACCTCAGATATCTGTATATACGGGGTGCGGTACCTCAGATATCTGTATATACGGGCTGCGGTACCTCAGACATCTGTATATACGGGCTGCGGTACCTCAGACATCTGTATATACGTGCTGCGGTACCTCAGATATCTGTATATACGGGCTGCGGTACCTCAAATATCTGTATATACGGGCTGTGGTACCTCAGATATCGGTATATACGGGCTGCGGTACCTCATATATCTGTATATACGTGCTGCGGTACATCATATATCTGTATATACGGGGTGCGGTACCTCATATATCTGTATATACGGGGTGCGGTACCTCAGATATCTGTATATACGGGCTGCGGTACCTCAGATATCTATATACTGGCTGCGGTACCTCAGATATCTGTATATACGGGGTGCGGTACCTCATATATCTATATATGTGCTGCGCTACCTCCTATATCTGTACAGTCGTGGCCAGAAGTTTTGAGAATTACATAAATATTGGAAATTGCTGCTTAAGTTTTTCTAATAGCAGTTTGCATCTACTCCAGAATGTTATGAAGAGCGATCAGATGAATTGCATCGTCCTTCTTTGCCATGAAAATGAACTTAATCCCAAAAAAACCTTTCCACTGCATTTCATTGCTGTCATTAAAGGACCTGCTGAGATCATTTCAGTAATCGTCTTGGTAACTCAGGTGAGAATGTTGACAAGCACAAGGCTGGAGATCATTATGTCAGGCTGATTGGGGTAAAATGGCAGACTTGACCTGTTAAAAGGAGGGTGATGCTTGAAATCATTGTTCTTCTATTGTTAACCATGGTGACCTGCAAAGAAACACGTGCAGCCATCATTGCGTTGCATAAAAATTGCTTCACAGGCAAGGACATTGTGGCTACTAAGATTGCACCTCAATCAACAATTTATAGGATCATCAAGAACTTCAAGGGAAGAGGTTCAATTCTTGTTAAGAAGGCTTCAGGGCGTCCAAGAAAGTCCAGCAAGCGCCAGGATCGTCTCCTAAAGAGGATTCAGCTGCGTGATCGGAGTGCCACCAGTGCAGAGCTTGCTCAGAAATGGCAGCAGGCAGGTGTGAGCGCATCTGCACGCACAGTGAGGCGAAGACTTTTGGAAGATGGGCTGGTGTCAAGAAGGGCAGCAAAGAAGCCACTTTTCTTAAAAAAAAAACATCAGGGACAGATTGATCTTCTGCAGAAAATATGGTGAATGGACGGCTGAGGACTGGGGCAAAGTCATATTCTCTGATGAAGCCTCTTTCCGATTGTTTGGGGCATCAGGAAAAAGGCTTGTCCGGAGAAGAAAAGGTGAGCGCTACCATCAGTCCTGTGTCATTCCAACAGTAAAGTATCCTGAGACCATTCATGTGTGGGGTTGCTTCTCATCCAAGGGTGTGGGCTCACTCACAATTCTGCCCAAAAACACAGCCATGAATAAAGAATGGCACCAAAACACCCTCCAACAGCAACTTCTTCCAACAATCCAACAACAGTTTGGTGAAGAACAATGCATTTTCCAGCACGATGGAGCACCGTGCCATAAGGCAAAAGTGATAACTAAGTGGCTCGGGGACCAAAACGTCGACATTTTGGGTCCATGGCCTGGAAACTCCCCAGATCTTAATCCCATTGAGAACTTGTGGTCAATCCTCAAGAGGCGGGTGGACAAACAAAAACCCACTAATTCTGACAAACTCCAAGAAGTGATTATGAAAGAATGGGTTGCTATCAGTCAGGAATTGGCCCAGAAGATGATTAAGAGCATGCGCAGTCGGATTGCAGAGGTCGTGAAAAAGAAGGGCCAACACTGCAAATACTGACTCTGCATAAATGTCATGTGATTGTCGATAAAGGCCTCTGAAACGTATGAAGTGCGAGTAATTATATTTCACTACATCACAGAAACAACTGAAACAAAGATCTAAAAGCAGTTTAGCAGCAAACTCTGTGAAGACTAATATTTGTGTCATTCTCATAACTTTTGGCCACGACTGTATATATGGGCTACGGTACCTCAGATATCTGTATATACGGGGTGTGATATCTCAGATATCTGTATATACGGGCTGCGGTACCTCATATATCTGTATATACGGGCTGCTGTTCCTCAGATCTGTATATATGGGCTGCTGTTCTTCAGATATCTGTATATACTGTCTCCTGTACCTCATATATCTGTATATACTGGCTGCGGCACCTCATATATCTACAGTCAGGTCCATAAATATTGAGACATGGACACATTTTTTGCTCTATACACCACCACAATGGAATTTAAATGAAACAAACACGATGTGCTTTACCTGCAGACTGTCAGCTGTACCCGCAGACTGTCAGCTGTACCCGCAGACTGTCAGCTTTCCCCGCAGACTGTCAGCTGTACCTGCAGACTGTCAGCTGTACCCGCAGACTGTCAGCTTTACCTGCAGACTGTCAGCTGTAATCTGAGGGATTTACATCCAGATCAGGTGAACGGTGCAGGAATTACAGCAGTTACATCTGTGCCTCCCACTTGTTAAGGGACCAAAAGTAATGGGACAGAATAATAATCAGAAATCAAACTGTCACTTTTTAATACTTGGTTGCAAATCCTCTGCAGTCAATTACAGCCTGAAGTCTGGAACGCATAGATATCACCAGACGCTGGTTTCATCCCTGGTGATGCTCTGCCCGGCCTCTACTGCAACTGTCTTCAGTTCCTGCTTGTTCTTGGGGCATTTTCCCTTCATTTTTGTCTTCAGCAAGTGAAATGCTCAATCGGATTCAGGTCAGGTGATTGACTTGGCCATTGCAGAACATTCCACTTCTTAACCTTAAAAAACTCTTTGGTTGCTTTTGCAGTATGCTTTGGGTCATTGTCCATCTGCACTGTGAAGCGCCGTCCAATGAGTTCTGAAGCATTGGGCTGAATATGAGCAGATAATATTGCCCGAAACACTTTGGAATAAATCCTGCTGCTTCTGTCAGCAGTCACATCATCAATAAATACAAGAGAAGCAGTTCCATTGGCCGCCATACATGCCCACGCCATGACACTACCACCACCAGGCTTCACTGATGAGGTGGTATGCTTAGGACCATGAGCAGCTCCTTTCCTTCTCCATACTCTTCTCTTCCCATCACTCTGGTACAAGTTGATCTTGGTCTCATCTGTCCATAGGATGTTGTTCCAGAACTGTGAAGGCTTTTTTAGATATCATTTGGCAAACTCTAATCTGGCCTTCCTGTTTTTGAGGCTCACCAATGGTTTACATCTTGTTGTGAACCCTCTGTATTCACTCTGGTGAAGTCTTCTCTTGATTGTTGACTTTGACACACATACACCTACCTCCTGGAGAGTGTTCTTGATCTGGCCAACTGTTGTGAAGGGCGTTTTCTTCACCAGGGAAATAATTCTTCGGTCATCCACCAATTGTTTTCCGTGGTCTTCCGAGTCTTTTGGTGTCGCTGAGCTCACCGGTGTGTTCCTTCTTTTTAAGAATATTGGCCAAAATAGCCCAAATAACTTTTTTAAGTTATTTTGGCCACGCCTAATGTTTTTGCTATCTCTCTGATGTTTTTTTTTTTGTTTTTTTTCAGCCTACTGATGGCTTCCTTCACTGATAGTGACAGCTCTTTGCATCTCATCTTGAGAGTTGACAGCAACAGATTCCAAATGCAAATAGCAGACTGGAAATTACCTCTGGACCTTTTATCTGCTCATTGTAATTGGGATAATGGGGGAATAACACACACCGGCCATGGAACAGCTGAGAAGCCAATTGTCCCATTACTTTTGGTTCCTTAACAAGTGGGAGGCACATATGCAAACTGTTGTATTTCCTACACCGTCCCCTGGATTTGGATGTAAATACCCTCAAATTAAAGCTGACAGTCTGCAGTTTAAGCACATTTTGTTTGTTTCATTTCAAATCCATTGTGGTGGTGTATAGAGCCAAAAATGTTAGAATTGTGTCGATGTCCCAATATTTATGAACCTGACTGTATGTACAGGCTGCATTATCTCATATACAGTACAGACCAAAAGTTTGGACACACCTTCTCATTCAAAGAGTTTTCTTTATTTTCATGACTATGACAATTGTAGATTCACACTGAAGGCCTGAAAACTATGAATTACCACATGTGGAATTATATACATAGCAAAAAAGTGTGAAACAACTGTCACCAGCAAAGCACCCCCACACCTCCTCCTCCATGCTTCACGGTGGGAACCAGGCATGTAGAGTCCATCCGTTCACCTTTTCTGCGTCGCACAAAGACACGGTGGTTGGAACTAAAGATCTCAAATTTGGACTCATCAGACCAAAGCACAGATTTCCACTGGTCTAATGTCCATTCCTTGTGTTCTTTAGCCCAAACAAGTCTCCTTTGCTTGTTGCCTGTCCTTAGCAGTGGTTTCCTAGCAGATATTCTACCATGAAGGCCTGATTCACACATTCTCCTCTTAACAGTTGTTCTAGAGATGTGTCTGCTACTAGAACTCTGTGTGGCATTGACCTGGTCTCTAATCTGAGCTGCTGTTAACCTGCGATTTCTGAGGCTGGTGACTCAGGTGAACTTCTCCTCCGCAGCAGAGGTGACTCTTGGTCTTCCTTTCCTGGGGCGGTCCGCATGTGAGCCAGTTTCTTTGTAGCGCTTGATGTTTTTTGTGACTGCACTTGGGGACACTTTCAAAGTTTTCCCAATTTTTCGGACTGACTGACCTTCATTTCTTAAAGTAATGATGGCCACTCGTTTTTCTTTCCTTAGCTGCTTTTTTCTTGCCATAATACAAATTCTAACAATCTATTCAGTAGGACTATCAGCTGTGTATCCACCTGACTTCTCCACAACGCAACTGATGGTCTCAACCCCATTTATAAGGCAAGAAATCCCACTGACAGGGCACACCTATGAAGTGAAGACCATTTCAGGTGACTACCTCTTGAAGCTCATCAAGAGAATGCCAAGAGTGTGCAAAGCAGTAATCAAAGCAAAAGGTGGCTACTTTGAAGAACCTAGAATATGACATATTTTCAGTTGTTTCATACTTTTTTGATAAGTATATAATTTCACATGTGTTAATTCATAGTTTTGATGCCTTTAGTGTGAATCTACAATTTTCATAGTCATGATAATAAAGAAAACTCTTTGAATGAGACGGTGGGTCCAAACTTTTGGTCTGTACTGTATATCTGTATAAATGGGCTGTGGTACCTCATATATATCTGTATATACAGGCTGCTGTACCTGGCCTGTCCATATACTATATAAAGCTACTTTCACACTAGCGTTCGGGGCTCCGCTTGTGAGTTCCGTTTGAAGGCTCTCACAAGCGGCCCCGAACGGATCCGTACAGCCCCAATGCATTCTGAGTGGATGCAGATCCGCTCAGAATGCATCAGTTTGGCACCGTTTGGCCTCCGCTCCGCTCAGCAGGCGGACACCTGAACGCTGCTTGCAGCGTTTTCGTGTCCGCCTGGCCGTGCGGAGCCAAACGGATCCGTCCAGACTTACAATGCAAGTCAATGGGGACGGATCCGTTTGACGTTGACACAATATGGTGCAATTTCAAACGGATCCGTCCCCCATTGACTTTCAATGCAAAGTCAGGAGTCCCCATCAGATCGGAGTTTTCTCCGATCCGATGGTATATTTTAACTTGAAGCGTCCCCATCACCATGGGAACGCCTCTATGTTAGAATATACCATCGGATTTGAGTTACATCGTAAACCTCAGATCCGACAGTATATTCTAACACAGAGGCGTTCCCATGGTGATGGGGACGCTTCATGTTAGAATATACTGAGAACTGTGTACAGACCCCCCCCCCTCCTCCTGTAATTAACTTATTGGTGGCCAGTGCGGGCCCCCCTCCCTCCCCAGTATTAAATATTACCAGTGCGGCGGCCTCCCCCTCCCTCCCTCCCCAGTATTAAATATGACCAGTGCGGCCTCCCCCTCCCTCCCCAGTATTAAATATTACCAGTGCGGCGGCCTCCCCCTCCCTCCCTCCCCAGTATTAAATATTACCAGTGCGGCCCCCTCCCTCTATATTTATTGGTGGCCGGGCCAGTGCGGATTCCAAGTATTGTGAGCAGTGCGGCCTCCCCTCTCCCCCCCTAATTAAAATCACCCCCCCCCCCCCATCATTGGTGGCAGCGGAGAGTACCGATCGGAGTCCCAGTTTAAATCGCTGGGGCTCCGATCGGTTACCATGGCAACCAAGACGCTATTGCAGTCTTGGCTGCCATGGTTACTTAGCAATAAATACAAGCATTATACTTACCTGAAGAGCTGCGATGTCTGACCGGCCGGGCGCTCCTCCTACTGGTAAGTGACAGGTCTGTGCTATAGGCAATGCGCCGCACAGACCTTTCACTTACCAGTAGGAGGAGCTCCCGGCCGGTCAGACATCGCAGCTCTTCAGGTAAGTATAATGCTTGTATTTATTGCCAAGTAACCATGGCAGCCAAGACTGCAATAGCGTCTTGGTTGCCATGGTAACCGATCGGAGCCCCAGCGATTTAAACTGGGACTCCGATCGGTACTCTCCGCTGCCACCAATGATGGGGGGGGGGGGGTGATTTTAATTAGGGGGGGAGAGGGGAGGCCGCACTGCTCACAATACTTGGAATCCGCACTGGCCCGGCCACCAATAAATATAGAGGGAGGGGGCCGCACTGGTAATATTTAATACTGGGGAGGGAGGGAGGGAGGGGGAGGCCGCACTGGTCATATTTAATACTGGGGAGGGAGGGGGGGCCGCACTGGCCACCAATAAGTTAAATACAGGAGGGGGGGGGGGGTCTGCCCCCAGCTGCCTGGCAGCATCTGCCAGGCAGCAGGGGGCAGTCGTGGACACAGTTCTCAGTATATTCTAACATGAAGCGTCCCCATCACCATGGGAACGCTTCTGTGTTTAGAATATACTGTCGGATCTGAGTTTTCCGAAGTGAAAAATCAGATCTGAAATAAAGTTATGCAAACGGATCCGTTCTGAACGGATGCAAGCGTTTGCATTATAGGAGCGGATCCGTCTGTGCAGACACCAGACGGATCCGCTCCTAACGCAAGTGTGAAAGTAGCCTAAAGTGATAAGCAGGGTGTTCTAGTGATGATAATTAGTTTTCACCTCTCCTGTTCTTATACTATAAACAGTAATAAGCAGGGTGTTCTAGTGATGATAGATACTCGGTTTTTACCTCTCCTGTGTTCTCTCCTGTCCATTTACTAAATAAAGTGATAAGCAGGGCGTTGAAGTGATGATAGATAACCAGTTCTCACCTCTCCTGTCCTTATACTATAAACAGTGATAAGCAGGGTGTTATAGTGGTAATATATAATCAGTACTCACCTCTACTGTTCTTAAACTATACACAGTGATAAGCAGGGTGTTCTAGTGAGAATAGATAATCAGTTCTCACCACTCTTGTGTTCTCTCCTGTCCCTATACTATAAACAGTGATAAGCAGGGTGTTATAGTGATAGATAGTTCTTACCTCTCTTGTGTTCTCCCCTGTCTTTATACTACATACAGTGATAAGCAGGGTATTCTAGTGATGCTAGATAATTAGTTATCACCTATCATGTGTTCTCTCCTGTCCTTATGCTATAAACTGTGATAAGCTGTGTGTTCTAGAGATGATAATCTTTTTGTACCTCTCCTGTGTTCTCCCTTGTCCTTATTCTATATACAGTATTGATCAGGGTATTATACTGATGATAGATAAACAGTCCTCACCTCTCTTGTCTTGTGTTCTCCCCTGTCCTTACACTATATACAGTGATAAGCAGGGTGCTCCAATGATAATAGAGAATCAGGTCTCACTTCTCCTGTGTTCTATCCTGTCCTTATACTATAAACAGTGATAAGCAGGGTGTTCTAGTGATGATAGATAATCACTTCTCACCTCTCCTGTGTTCTCTCCTGTCCTTATACTATAAACATTATAAGTAGGGTGTTCTAGTGTTAGATAATCAGTTCTTACCTCTCCTATGTTCTCAATTGTTCTTATGTTATAAACTGTGATAAGCAGGGTGTTTAAGTGGTGACAGACAATCAGTTCTCACCTCTCCTGTCCTTATACCACAAATAGTGATAAGCAGGGTGTTCTAGTGATGATAATTAGTTCTCACCTCTCCTGTCCTTATACCACAAATAGTGATAAGCAGGGTGTTCTAGTGAGGATGGATAATCAGTTCTCACCACCCTTGTGTTCACTCTTGTCCCTATACTATAAACAATGAAAAGCAGGGTGTTCTAATGTTGATAGATAATCAGTTTGCACCTCTGCCTTGTTCTCCCTTGTCCTTATACTATACACACCTCTGCCTTGTTCTCCCTTGTCCTTATACTATACACAGTGAGAAGCAGTGTGTTATAGTGATGATAGATAATCAGTCCTCACCTCTCCTGTGTTCTCCCCTGTCCTTATACTATACACAGCAACAAGCAGTGTGTTCTAATGATGACAGATAATCAGTTCTCACCTCTCCTGTATTCTCCCCTGTCCTTATACTATAGTGATAAGCAATGTGTTATAGTGATGATAGATAATCAGTCCTCACCTCTCCTGTGATCTGGCCTGTCCATATACTATATAAAGTGATCAGCAGGGTGTTCTAGTGGTGATAGTCAGTTTTCACCTCTGCGGTCCATATACTATATAAAGTGATAAGCAGGGTGTTGTAGTGATGATAATCAGTTCTCACCTTTCCTGTGTTCTTTTCTGTCCTTTTACTATACATAGTGATAAGCAGGGTGTTCTAGCGATGATAGATAATCAGTTCTCTCCTCTCCTGTGTTTGCTCCTGTGCTTATACTATAAACAGCGATAAACAGGATGTTCTAATGATGATATATGATCAGTTCTCCCCACTCCTGTGTTCTCGCCTGTCCTTTTACTATAAACAGTGATAAGCAGGGTGTTCTAGTGATAGATAATCAGTTCTTATCTCTCCTGTGTTCTCTCCTGTCCTTATGCTATAAACAGTGATAGGCAGGGTGTTCTACAGATGATAATAAGTTTGCACCTCTCCTGTGTTCTCCCTTGTCCTTTTACTATATACAGTCATGGCCAAAAGTTTTGAGAATTACATAAATATTGGAAATTGGAAAAGTTGCTGCTTAAGTTTTTATAATGGCAATTTGCATATACTCCAGAATGTTATAAAGAGGGATCAGATGAATTGCATCGTCCTTCTTCGCCATGAAAATTAACTTAATCCCCCCAAAAAATTTCCACTGCATTTCATTGCTGTCATTAAAGGACCTGCTGAGATCACTTCACTAATCGTCTTGTTAACTCAGGTGAGAATGTTGACGAGCACAAGGTAGGAGATCATTATGTCAGGCTGATTGGGTTAAAATGGCAGGCGTGACCTGTTAAAAGGAGGGTGATGCTTGAAATCATTGTTCTTCCATTGTTAACCATGGTGACCTGTAAAGAAACGCATGCAGCCATCATTGCGTTGCATAAAAATGGCTTCACAGGCAAGGATATTGTGGCTACTAAGATTGCACCTCAATCAACAATTTATAGGATCATCAAGAACTTCAAGGAAAGAGGTTCAATTCTTGTTAAGAAGGCTTCAGGGCATCCAAGAAAGTCCAGCAAGCGCCAGGATCGTCTCCTAAAGAGCATTCAGCTGCGGGATCGGAGTGCCACCAGTGCAGCGCTTGCTCAGAAATGGCAGCAGGCAGGTGTGAGCGCATCTGCAATCACAGTGAGGCAAAGACTTTTAGAAGATGGCCTGGTGTCAAGAAGGGCAGCAAAGAAGCCACTTCTCTCCAAAAAAAACATCAGGGACAGATTGATCTTCTGCAGAAAATATGGTGAATGGACTGCTGAGGACTGGGGCAAAGTCCTATTCTCCGATGAAGCCTCTTTCCAATTGTTTGGGGCATCAGGAAAAAGGCTTGTCCGGAGAAGAAAAGGTGAGCGCTACCATCAGTCCTGTGTCATGCCAACAGTAAAGCATCCTGAGACCATTCATGTGTGGGGTTGCTTCTCATCCAAGGGAGTGGGCTCACTCAGAATTTTGCCCAAAAACACAGCCATGAATAAAGAATGGTACCAAAACACCCTCCAACAGCAACTTCTTCCAACAACAGTTTGGTGAAGAACAATGCATTTTCCAGCACGATGGAGCACCGTGCCATAAGGCAAAAGTGATAACTAAGTGGCTCGGGGACCAAATTGTTGACATTTTGGGTCCATGGCCTGGAAGCTCTCCAGATCTTAATCCCATTGAGAACTTGTGGTCAATCCTCAAGAGACAGGTGGACAAACAAAAAACCACTAATTCTGACAAACTCCAAGAAGTGATTATGAAAGAATGGGTTGCTATCAGTCAGGAATTGGCCCAGAAGTTGATTAAGAGCATGCCCAGTCGAATTGCAGAGGTCCTGAAATAGAAGGGCCAACACTGCAAATACTGACTCTTTGCATAAATGTCACATAATTGTCGATAAAAGCCCTATACTATAAACTGTAATAATCAGTTCTCACCTCTCATGTGTTCTCCCTTGTCCTTATACTATACACAGTGATAATCAGGGTGTTCTAGTGAGGATAGATAATCAGTTCTCACCTCTCCTATGTTCTCCCCTGTCATACTATAAACAGTGATCAGCAGGGTGTTCCAGTTGTGATAGATAATCAGTTCTCATCTGTCATATGTTCGCCCCTGTTTTTTTTTTTACTATAAACAGTGATAAGCAGGATGTTCTAGTGGTGATAATCAGTTCTCACCTCTCATGTGTTCTCCTATGTCTTTATACTATAACCAGTGATAAGCAGGGTGTTCTAGTGTTGATAGATAATCAGTTCTCACTTCTCATGTGCTCCCCCCTGTCTTTATACTATAAACAGTGATAAGCAGGGTGTTCTAGAGATGATAATCAGTTTGCACCTCTCCTGTGTTCTCCCTTGTCCTTATACTATATACTGTAATGAGCAGGGTGTTATAGTGATGAGAGTCCTACTTGTCTACTACCCACAGCTCTGGCTTTGCAAGCTACCTCACTTGTGTATGTCTTCTGGGAAACATTGTTTACTTCCTCCCCAACTCTGCTGCAACCAATAGCTGACTTCAGTGGCGATGTTACCGCAGAATCCAGTCATTCACTGCAGAGGAGCAAATGAAAATGTCCATGCCAGAGAGGAATGTGGACATATCGGAGCCAAAGCTCTGGTCACAGCAGGAACTCGGGACGGGTTTATAAAAGGCTTAAAGATGAGTGAACAGGGTTTGTTACAAACTTTGCAATTTTTCTGATGACAGACGAACCCGAACCTTTTCAGGTTTGTTTGGGACGAATCCAGTAAAACGGCACATAGCGCCATTTTACTGCACATGACAAAAGGAAAAAAGCACTAGGGAGGAAGGAGGGTGCTGACATGACCCTGAGATGGAAAAGGGGGAATGGCTTGTCGTGACTGGCTCCCTTGATGAGCCAATAAGTGCTGCAGTAGACGGATGTCATTCTGTGGAGGGTTGTGAATGAGGATGGATGGGTGTTACAGTATCTGCCAGAAAAAACATCTTAGGGAGTCAGGGACGGTCAGAAATCACAATCAAGCTTGTTTTCTACTGCCAGTGATATTGAAGGGAAAGGCTAGAATTACAAAAGAAGAAGAATTGTATGTGTAGAATAAGGACAGGCAGGGAAAGCTGTTAGCCAGGGAGTGAGAAATGAGGAGCTGAGGCTGGGTGTGCCTGCTAGCACAACTTCTGCAACCCTCAAAAGCAGCTACCTGCAAGAACATTACTTTCATTGTTTTCCCCATTGTAACAAAAAAATATATTTTTTGGGTGGGGGGGGTTAATTTTCTTAAATAAAACCAACATATACAAAAAAATAGTATTTAAGTCTTGCTGCTGATTCTCAATGGGATTTAGATCTGGACTGTGACTGGGCTGGCCAACCTGCGGCTCTCCAGCTGTTGTAAAACTACAATTCCCACCATGCCCTGCTGAAGGCTGATAGTTGAAGACCAGGGATGCCCAACCTGCGGCCCTACAGCTGTTGCAAAACTACAACTCCCATCATGCCCAGACAGCCTACAGCAGTGCATGATGGGAGTTGTAGTTTTACAACAGCTTGAGGGCCGCAGGTTGAGTATCCCTGTTGTAGACAATATGGGCATGCTAGGAGTTGTAGTTTTGCAACAGCTGGAGAGCCGCAGGTTAACCATCCCTGATATAAACCCTTTTATTATAGCTCTGGCTGGATGTTTAGGGTCATTGTCCTGCTGGAAGGTGAACCTCCGCCCAAGTCTCATGTCTTTTGCAGGTTTTCCTCCAGGATTGCCCAGTATTTAGCTCGAATCATCTTCTTATCAATTATGACCAGCTTCCCTGTCCCTATTGAAGAAAATCCTCCCTTCTTCCACCACCATGTGCAATGTTGGTTTTCAATGTTCATTTTCTGCCACACATAGCATTTTCCATTTAGGCTAAAAAAGTTCCACTTTGGTCTCATCTGACCACAGCACCTTCTTCCACGTGTTTGCTGTGTCTCCTACATGGCTTGTGGCAAAGTGCAAAAGGGACTTCTTATGGCTGTATTGAAGAACAGCTTTTTTCTTGCCACACTTCCATTTAGGCCAGATGAGAGGAGTACACTGTGGACAGACTCTCCCACCTGAGCAGTAGATCTCTGTAACTCCTAAGCAGGATTGGGGTGCTGAGGAGGGTGTTGGTGGCAGCAAGAAAGAGCAAAGGCTGCGTACCTCCCAAGGAACAGCCAGGATCTGACAATGCTGCTGACACTGTGGGTGGGTTAGGCCCAAAACATGCCAGAGCTAAGCAGAGTTTAGCTGCCTCTAGCTCTCTATGAGTATCTCCCGTCTAGCAGTTTTTCTCCATGCTGTCTAAAGACAGAAGTTTTGTCCTCTGCAAATAGTCATCATGGTTTTCTGCTTCCCCTACTCAGACTCCTCCTTCTCTCCATCGTCAACCATCGATAACAGAATGAGTTGCCAGGAAACAACTGTACACTCGCAGAAATCCGCTGGTGCGCATGCTTAATTCCCACCTAGCCAAATTGCTGGCGGTGAATCGCTGCCATACCATTTAGTCGAGTCTTCTGCCTTTAGGGAATTGATAGTGTGCACTCAGCCTTGCTGTAAGATACATAGCCAGCATTATTTCTCTCATCTCTGCCTTGTACTCTCATGAGGCAGAGAACATGGGCTGCTCCTTGCAATTCTCACTGTGTGTCAATGTTCATGCCATGGTGAGCACCTGGAGCAGTTGCTATGGGCAGGGACAGTACTCTTTCATGGCGCAATGTTTTTTGTGACAGTGGCGAGGCAGCACCTGAGCCACGAGGCCAGGTCCTTTTGACCCCCCTCACTTATCTGCCTCCTCCATTGACGGTCACCTGTCCACAACACTAGCAGGGCACAGAGTCACTCGCACTACCCTTCCTTTCTATCACATGTATCAAGTGAAGCATCGATACGTCATGTTTGAGCTGATCGGCCTGGGCAAGAGTAGCCACATTTGTGAGCAGTTGCTAAAGTACATCAAGCAGCAAATATCCCATTGGCTGTCCCCCAACCGACTTCAACTGGGCAAGTTAGTCAGCGACAATAGGCACAAGATCCTGTTTGCCCTAAACCTAGGGGAAATAGTACATGCTCCCTGCATTGCGCATGTCATCAACCTAGTCGTGCAACTCTTTCTAAATGAGTACACTGGCTTGCACAAGGTTCCCTCAATGCCCAAGAGACTGTCCAAGCACTTCAGTCAGCCACTACAGAGTATAATCTGCAAAGTTCCTACTCTCTGTAATTCAACATTACATATGCTCGAGTGTGTTTGAGCAGCAGAAAGCCATAAACAATTTTGTCATGCACCAGACAGCCTCAGCAGCAACAAGCATTTGTTGCTTCAAGGTCAGGTAGTGGCAGCTTATCTGAGACACCTGTTGGGTGCTGAAGCCCTTCAAAGACGCCACAGTTTGTCAGCAGGGACATCGCCATCACTCTCATATTGATCTTAGAACAGACGATCATGCAGCAGGGGACCACAGTGGAAGAAGGGCAGCTGACACATCTTACTGTCTGCTCTATAGCTGTTCGGGACCCACAAAAGGATCCTGCCATGGAGGAGGATGAAGAGCTACCACTGTAAGAAGAGTCGAATGTGGAGGAGAAAGAGGACAATGATGATGGCACAGGCCAGGACACCAAAATACCTGAATGAGAGGCCAAATAACATTCTGACCTGGAAACTGTCACCGCCAGATCTCGGAGAAGTTCTGATAGACCAGTGATGGCTAACCTTGGCACTCCAGCTGTGGTGAAACTATGACTCCCAGCATGCTCCATGTATTTCTATAGAGTTCTGAGAGCAGCCAGGCAAGGGGGACATCTTGGTAGTTGTAGTTTTACCACAGCTGGAGTGCCAAGGTTAGCCATCACTGTGATAGACGTTCTTCAGTACCTCCTGCATGATGTTCTTTTGTTTTGTTTTCGCTTTGACATCTCTCCTCCCTCTCCCGGCTGTCATCTATTAGCAGTGATTGCCTCCCTATATATCTCCTTCCATACTGCCTCACTTTGCGGTTTATACTACTTCCTGGATTGTGTTCTCTGCTTGAAGTTGCTACAGCTGGTTCTTCAGATAAGTCTATTTCTGTAATTGTTGTTTTCCTGTTGGCTTGATTCTAGCTGACCCTGACTCCCTCCGTATTAAGTGCAGGGAGCCGGTGGTCGTGTCCCCTCACTATTATAGGGTTTGCAGGTGTCAGTCTAGGTACGTGGACATGCAACTATCCATCATTGAGATCTTTGCATGGGCTGAGAAGACAGGGAGAGCTTCAGGGCTTTAATAGGGCTCACTCTTTTGTTCCTTAGTTTTGGATCCAGCCAGTCGGATCCTTATTTGTAACTTCTTGTTTTCTGTTACACCATCCGTGACATTATAAACCGCCAAAATCGTCTTAAGCATGGATCCGGTTTTAGCCTTGACGGACCGCATGCGGGGTCTTTCACTGGAGGTAGCAGAGCTCCGTAAAACTGTATCTCAGTTTCAGGTGACCGATTCTGCTTGCGTTCATGGAGTTTGTTCTGAGCCTAAGATCTTGCTTCCGGATTCCTTCTCTGGGGGTAGTGAGAATTTTGTTCATTTTAGAGAGGCTTGCAAACTCAATTTTCGCCTACTTCCCCATTCCTCTGGTGATGAGGAGCAGAGGGTGGGGATCATAATCTCACTACTCAGGGATAACGCTCAGTCTTGGGCCTTTTCTCTGCCAGTGGGGGTACGGCCCCTCCGATCAGTGGATGAATTTTTTGTACCCCTGGGTCAGATATATGATGATCCGGATCGTATTGCTCTGGCTGAATCTAAACTGCGTCTTTTATGCCACGGTAAGCAGTCCGCAGAGATATACTGTTCAGAATTTCAGAGATGGGCAGCTGATACCGGTTGGAATGATGCTGCACTCCGAAGTCAATTTTGCCATGGTCTTTCAGGGGGATTGAAAGATGCATTTGCCTTTCATGAGAGACCTACCTCCTTGGAGTCTGCCATGTCTCGGGCCATTCGTATTGACAGGCATTTTAGAGAGAGAGGAGAGATCACTCCTTCCTGTAATACTCAGTCCAGGGACAGTGGGGCGGTCTCATTCAGTACGCAGGGGTCTCAGTCTCTCTCAATCCCCTCTGAGCAGGAGCCCATGCAGCTGGGGTTGCTTGACTCTGACAATAGAGGATTCAGCTCTCAGAGGAGGGTTTGTTTCTGTTGTGGAGGTATAACCATTTGGCAAATGTTTGTCCCTCTAGGAGATTCAGGCAGTTTTTTTTAGAGTAATAAAGAAACAAAAAGAAAAAAGTCCTCTAAAAACGTTCCATCTGTTACTATTGGCAAGGTTGATGCGGAAATTGAAGGTTTTCCGTTTGCTTGTAGTTCCCGTTTTGTCCTACTTGCCAGGGTGGCGCTAGAGAGCAAGAACATTTTTTGTGAGATTTTTGTAGATAGTGGAGCAGCTGTCAATCTCATTGATAATCAATTTGCGATAACTCATGGTTTCCAGGTGTGCACTTTGGAAAAGGATATACCTGTTTTTGCTATTGATTCCGCTCCACTTTCTAAAAAATCGTTAAAAGGCATAGTTCACAATATCCGTTTGATTGTGAGTGATACTCATGTTGAGGATGTGTCATGTTTCGTCCTAAGGGGGTTACCTACTCTAGTATAGGGGCTACCCTGGCTCACTAAACATAACCCCACCATTGATTGGCAAGCGAGGCAAATAAATGGTTGGTGTGACTTTTGCAGAGAGAATTGCCTCACGACATCTGTTTCTGAGGTTTCTACTAAGACTGTACCACCTTTTCTCTCTGAATTTTCGAATGTGTTTTCTGAGAGTGGTGTTCAGGAGCTGCCCCCTCACAGGGAGTATGATTTCCTATTAATCTCATCCCAGGCACCAAGCTGCCTAAATCTCGTTTATACAATCTCTCCCAACCTGAAAGGGCCGCTATGCGTGCTTATATCTCTGAGAGCCTGAGAAAGGGACACATACGACCCTCGAAGTCACCTGTTGCCGCTGGTTTTCTTTTTTGTTAAGAAAAAAGATGGTTTTTTTAAGACCTTGTCTGGATTTCAGGGAGCTGAACAGTATCACAATTCGTGACCCTTATCCGCTTCCTCTGATCCCGGACCTGTTTAACCAGATTGTTGGGGCTAAAGTTTTTTCCAAGTTGGATTTAAGAGGGGCATACAACCTGGTCAGGGTCAGAGAAGGAGATGAATGGAAGATGGCCTTCAATACCCCTGAGGGCCATTTTGAGAATTTGGTTATGCCTTTTGGTTTGATGAATGCTCCAACCGTCTTCCAGCATTTTGTGAACATTTTTTATCATTTAATGGGGAAATTTGTATTAGTGTATCTAGATGACATTTTGATTTTTTCTCCTGATTTCAAAACTCATAAGGAACACCTACGTCAGGTCTTGCTCATCCTGCGGGAGAATAAATTGTACGCTAAACTGGAAAAATGTGTGTTTGCGGTTCCAGAAATTCAATTTCTGGGGTTTCTTCTCTCCGCTTCTGGTCTTCGCATGGACCCCGAGAGGTCCGCGCTGTGCTTGAGTGGGAGCTTCCTGAGAATCAGAAGGCGTTGATGCGCTTTTTGGGTTTTGCCAATTATTACAGGAAGTTTATTTTGAATTATTCCTCTGTTGTTAAACCACTCACTGATATGACTAGAAAGGGGGTAGATTTTTCCTCCTGGTCGGTGGAGGCGCGTAAGGCCTTTTCTAGTATCAAGTAGAGTTTTGCTTCCGCTCCCATCTTGGTACAACCTGATATCTCTCTGCACTTCATAGTTGAGGTGGACGCTTTTGAGGTGGGTGTGGGTGCGGTCTTGTCTCCGGGTCCCTCTCCTGCCAAATAGTGACCGTGTGCCTTTTTCTCAAAGTAACTCTCCTCCGCAGAGAGAAATTACGATGTGGGAGATAGGGAGTTGTTAGCCATCAAGTTAGCTTTTGAGGAATGGCGCCATTGGCTAGAGGGAGCCAGACACCCTATCACCGTGTTTACCGACCATAAGAATCTGGCCTACTTGGAGTCAGCCAAGCGTCTGAACCCGAGACAGGCCAGATGGTCTTTGTTCTTTTCAAGGTTTAATTTTGTTGTCACGTTCCGCCCTGGGGTTAAGAATGTGAAGCCGTATGCCCTGTCACGTTGTTTTCCAGGAGGTGGGAATTTTGAAGACCCGGGCCCCATTTTGGCTGAAGGGGTGGTTGTGTCTGCTCTTTATCCTGAACTGGAGGCAGAGGTTCAGGCAGCCCAGTCAGAGGCTCCTGATCTTTGTCCTCCTGGGAGGTTGTTTGTGCCTCTCGCTTTACGACACAAGGTTTTTAAGGAGCTCCACGATACTGTCCTTGCTGGGCACCCGGGGGGTAGACCCACAGTGGATCTCATTGCTCGGAGATTCTGGTGGCCGGCTCTTCGTAAATTGGTTGAGGGTTTTGTGGCAGCCTGCGAGACCTGCGCTCGTGCCAAAGTCCCTCATTCACGGCCATCAGGTCCTCTCCTTCCGTTACCCATTCCTTCCCGTCCTTGGACACATCTGTCCATGGATTTCATTGTGCTGTGACGTCACTGTGTGTATAATCCCTGCGCTGTGATGTCACTGTGTGTACAATCCCTGCGCTGTGACGTCACTGTGTGTACAATACCTGCGCTGTGACGTCACTGAGTCCAGGCCGGGATTTGGTTCCAGCTCTTGCCGGATCTACATCCCGTGCCGTGATGGGGCTGCGGTCCTGTTTGTCGGAGGAAACTCAGAGTCCTGTGAGTGCGTTAAGCCTCATGCACACGTCTGTAGAACACGGTCCGCTATGACGCTGTGCGCTTCCTGCTGCCGCCGCAGTACGGTAATACACTGGTGTGATCTATACCAGTACATCACTGTACAGCGTCATAGCAACCAATGACGCCGTGCGCTCCTGCACTGAGAAGAAATCCAGGCCGGTATCACACGGTCCGTGTTCTACAGACGTGTGAATGCAGCCTTACGGTGATGAGACGGCTCCTCTCTGGGAAACGCGGGAAGAGTCTTCGTACAGGAAAACGCACATGTCCCCGCTCCTGGGACATGTGGCGTGCGGTGGAGAGCGCCTAGCGTGCAGGTGAGCGTTGCCACGTACATGTCATGTGTCACTCCACGGCCAGCTGACACTGACAGCCAGCGGGGAGTGATGTCACTCGGCTTAATCCGTCATGTGCACCGCCTGTCACATTGTTAGCCTCACGGTCTTAACCCTCTAGTGGCTGCGCCCGGCTGCTGGTGTGCTGGGCCCATTTTCAAGCAGGGGCAAATACCCAGGCACCAGGACAAAATTCCTGATCGACCTGAAGCCTAGGATTTGTCGAGCCCTGGATTAGAGTGTGTAGAGATCAGAGGGCGAGGAGAGAGAGAGAGAGAGATCAGAGGGCGAGGAGAGAGAGAGAGAGATCAGAGGGCGAGGAGAGAGAGAGAGATCAGAGGGCGAGGAGAGAGAGAGATCAGAGGGCGAGGAGAGAGAGAGAGAGATCAGAGGGCGAGGAGAGAGATCAGAGGGCGAGGAGAGAGAGAGAGAGAGAGATCAGAGGGCGAGGAGAGAGATCAGAGGGCGAGGAGAGAGAGAGAGATCAGAGGGCGAGGAGAGAGAGAGAGAGAGAGAGAGAGAGAGATCAGAGGGCGAGGAGAGAGAGAGATCAGAGGGCGAGGAGAGAGAGAGAGAGAGAGAGATCAGAGGGCGAGGAGAGAGAGAGATCAGAGCGCGAGGAGAGAGAGAGAGATCAGAGGGCGAGGAGAGAGAGAGAGATCAGAGGGCGAGGAGAGAGAGAGAGATTCAGAGGGCGAGAGAGAGAGAGGAGAGATCAGAGGGCGAGGAGAGAGAGAGAGAGAGATCAGAGGGCGAGGAGAGAGAGAGAGAGAGAGAGATCAGAGGGCGAGGAGAGAGAGAGAGAGAGATCAGAGGGCGAGGAGGAGAGAGAGAGAGAGAGATCAGAGGGCGAGGAGAGAGAGGAGAGAGATCAGAGGGCGAGGAGAGAGAGAGAGAGAGAGAGATCAGAGGGCGAGGAGAGAGAGAGAGAGAGAGAGATCAGAGGGCGAGGAGAGAGAGAGAGAGAGAGAGATCAGAGGGCGAGGAGAGAGAGAGATCAGAGGGCGAGGAGAGAGAGAGATCAGAGGGCGAGGAGAGAGAGAGATCAGAGGGCGAGGAGAGAGAGAGATCAGAGCGCGAGGAGAGAGAGAGAGATCAGAGGGCGAGGAGAGAGAGAGAGAATCAGAGGGCGAGGAGAGAAAGAGAGAGAGATCAGAGCGCGAGGAGAGAGAGAGAGAGATCAGAGGGCGAGGAGAGAGAGAGAGAGATCAGAGGGCGAGGAGAGAGAGAGAGAGAGATCAGGAGGGCGAGGAGAGAGAGAGAGAGATCAAGAGGGCGAGGAGAGAGAGAGAGAGAGATCAGAGCGCGAGGAGAGAGAGAGAGATCAGAGCGCGAGGAGAGAGAGAGAGATCAGAGGCGAGGAGAGAGAGAGAGATCAGAGGGCGAGAGAGAGAGGAGAGAGAGATCAGAGCGCGAGGAGAGAGAGAGAGATCAGAGGGCGAGGAGAGAGAGAGAGATCAGAGGGAGAGGAGAGAGAGAGAGAGAGAGATCAGAGGGCGAGGAGAGAGAGAGAGATCAGAGGCGAGGAGAGAGAGAGAGAGTCAGAGGAGCGAGAGATCAGAGGCGAGGAGAGAGAGGATCAGAGGCGAGGAGAGAGAGAGGGCGAGAGGAGAGAGAGAGATCAGAGGGCGAGGAGAGAGAGAGATCAGAGGGCGAGGAGAGAGAGAGATCAGAGGGCGAGGAGAGAGAGAGAGATCAGAGGGCGAGGAGAGAGGAGAGATCAGAGGGCGAGGAGAGAGAGAGAGATCAGAGGGCGAGGAGGAGAGAGAGAGATCAGAGCGCGAGGAGAGAGAGAGAGAGATCAGAGGGCGAGGAGAGAGAGAGAGAGATCAGAGGGCGAGGAGAGAGAGAGAGAGATCAGAGGGCGAGGAGAGAGAGAGAGATCAGAGGGCGAGGAGAGAGAGAGAGATCAGAGCGCGAGGAGAGAGAGAGATCAGAGGGCGAGGAGAGAGAGAGAGATCAGAGGGCGAGGAGAGAGAGAGAGATCAGAGGGCGAGGAGAGAGAGAGAGATCAGAGGGCGAGGAGAGAGAGAGATCAGAGGGCGAGGAAGAGAGAGAGATCAGAGGGCGAGGAGAGAGAGAGATCAGAGGGCGAGGAGAGAGAGATCAGAGGGCGAGGAGAGAGAGAGATCAGAGGGCGAGGAGAGAGAGAGATCAGAGGGCGAGGAGAGAGAGAGATCAGAGGGCGAGGAGAGAGTGATTAGAGTGTGAGGATCAGAGTGCGAGGAGAGAGATCAGAGGCCGAGGAGAGACCTGAGTTTGGTGTACTCATAATGACGCATTATTGTAGATCACTGGCCACCCCTCTGCCTGATCTGTCAGTGGAGTCCGGCAGGTCGATGGCTGGATTTCTCATATAAATGGTCCAATGTAATCCAGCATTAACTGGATCGGAAATGGGCCACATTACCAAATCTCATGAATTAATGGATGTCCACAGAAAAGTATAGAAATCCTACTAAAGAACCCCAAATGCTTTCAGTATCCTATTCTATACATAGATATCTTACAGCGGAGGTGGGAGGTTAGTGTAAGAAGATCCAGGCCTTGATAATGGTGCATGGCAGTTTATTGAACCAAGTCGGCCATGTTGTATATAGAGTCTCTGAAGAGCACGGATCACGTACGAGATACATGACAGGGCCTGGCCAGAGCGAGGAGCCGGGTCAGCTGGAAAGGTAATTCAAAGGGAACCTGTCATCGGGATTTTGTGTGTAGTGCTAAAGCCATGGGTTGCTAGATGGCCGCTAGCACCTCCGCAATACCCAGTCCCCATAGCTCTGTGTGCTTTTATTGTGTAAAAAAAACCTATTTAATACATATGCAAATTAACCTGAGAGGAGTCCTGTCCCTGACTCTTCGCACATACAGGACTTCTTTCAGGTTAATTTGCATTTGTATCAAATCGTTAGACAATAAAAGCACGCAGCTCTATACCCAAAATCCTCAGCTCTATACCCAAAATCCCGGTGACAGGTTCCCTTTAAAGGCACATTAAACACAAACCAGACAGTGAAAAAGGATGAGACACAGAGACTTCATGATTGTTGTAGGACTACCAGGGCCGAATACCGGAGAAGACAAGAGTGAGCGGAGGGAAGAGCAGTGACCATGTCACCGGGGTCAGCGTGGGACGACACGGACATGGCTCATCAGAGAGGACACTACACAATCCTTATGAGACAGAAGTGATGGCCACCAGGTCTTGAGATGGACAGTGCAGAGGAAGGAATGCAGTGATGGCACTGGTCCACAGTGGAGCAATGGAGGATGACGTGGAGAAGGCAGACCTGGTGTCTCCCATCAGATCGGCTACACCACCTTCTACAAGAGACACAGATGAGCGGAAAGCACAATAGAAACAGGAGGTCACTAGGCCAGCCTCACTGCAGCCTCAGCTATAGCGCCCTCGCTTGGGGGGGCCGCCATAGAGGAGTCTGCGGTCAGTACTCATCATCTAGAAGACGATTATTTTATTATCTATGTGCAACTGAAACGACAAATCAATGCGTTCTGAAAACATCCTGCACAGCAACGCACAAATATGACCCTGATCATCCGCAACCGCCCCACCAGGAGGGGAAAGAGAATCAGGAGACCCCTGCGGAAGGGCAGGGATTGTCAGGATGGATTCTGGCTTCTTGCAGGTTGCTGGTGACTGTTTGGCACACAGGACAGATGGCCCCATGGAGCTGGAGAGGGCCACAGAGAGCCTGGAGGTTTCCCCTTCCTGCTGTGGGTAGAGCTCCTCCGGTTCAGGGGATATGCTCTGTGCTGGGGCCCAGGTTCTCACTGTGGGTTAGGAGTGGAGTCTCTACATTGGTCCCGAGGTTTCTTAGTAACCAGACTTTATAACACAGTGGCCTGAATGATTAACTCCGGGTTCTCAATGTCCTTTCTGCTCTGCACCATCCGGAGTTCCAGCTGAGCATACGACGGCCTCACCCCAGGTCCAGCCAGACCTGCAAAGGGACAACAATCAAAAGTGCTCTCCCTGCACCCGACGTCATTACGGGTACATCTCCCCGGTACTCACTGCGTGCACTGGTGATGGTCCTCTGCAGTACAATGTGCATCGCAGACGCCGTCTTCTCACATGCCAACTGCAACGACAGGAATACGTCAGTGTCTTACCATTAATAGGAGATTCAAAGAAGGAACAGCCAGCCAAAAAACATCCATCCCACAGACATGGACAGAGGTGGTGGTGGTGGAATTTGTACGTGGCACCGAGCACCCAGTTTCTCATGTATTCTGCATGTCGGGAGAGTAAGATGACATATTAGAAGAATTCGGGTTGGAGAACATGGGAGGATGAGATAGTAGCATCCTACATGTACATGTCTGACCGGGGCAGTGGTGGGGTAGGATGTGTATTAGGTGGATTCGCACCACCCTCACTGGTTGTCCTTTACTGGTTTCAGGAAACAGCCCAGGATATCACCAGTATGGATGATTCTTCTCAAGTATCTATTAATTGCATAATCAAGTTTGTGTGCCATAATGTGCGCTGGATGTCGCACGCCTATACTCTCCTTGCCTTCAGACCCCGCTGAAGAAGGTCGCACAGACCGAAACGTTTGGGATATATTTCTCTATCTGATATGGCATAAATACTATATGTATATGAATTTGCACTGGATGTATACCAAACAGCATTCTGTTTATTAAGAATTAAATGAGATTACTTATTTTGCATCAACTTTTGGAGTGCCGTGGATTTAACTTATACTGTCTAAACCACTCTCACAGGCACCCACACTGGATCCAAGGTGTGCAGAGTACACAATTATTCAATTAGGCTGCACGATAAAACTGACCTGTTCCCTTCATTCTCCGGGTCAGTACGATTACAGAGATACCACATTTATATAGTTTTATGGGTTTTGTTTTTACAGCGTTCCCTATGAGATAAAACTGACCTGTTCCCTTCATTCTCCGGGTCAGTACGATTACAGAGATACCACATTTATATAGTTTTATAGGTTGTGTATTTACAGCGTTCCCTATGAGATAAAACTGACCTGTTCCCTTCATTCTCCGGTCAGTACGATTACAGAAATACCACATTTATATAGTTTATGGGTTTCGTTTTTAC
Organism: Bufo gargarizans; assembly: GCF_014858855.1. NCBI lineage: Eukaryota > Metazoa > Chordata > Amphibia > Anura > Bufonidae > Bufo > Bufo gargarizans. Next base: position 201,285,205 of record NC_058087.1, read on the forward strand.
AGAGTTCCCTATGAGATAAAACTGACCTGTTCTCTTCATTCTCCGGGTCAGTACGATTACAGCGATACCACATTTATATAGTGTTATGGGTTTTGTTTTTACAGTGTTCCCAATGAGATAAAACTGACCTCTTTTCTTCATTCACCGGTCAGTACGATTACAGAGATATCACATGTATAGTTTTTCTTTTAACACTTCTTTTGACCTTTCTTTTCAGCCCCCCGAGGAGACATAAACAAGAGACTGTCTGATCACTTCCCCTATAGACTGCAATGAATTTCCATTTCAGTCTGTGAGATTCAGTGCTGAATATGAACATAGTTGCGTCAGGCCTCAGACGCTTCAGAAAGCCCAAGGCTGTCATAGCAAACGAATGGCTCCCACAATCTTGGTGTGGGGGAGCTGTTCGAGCCATGGGATTTCACCAGTTAGATGCTATGGCATCCGAGTGGTTAAATATCAGTGATCAACATTCATGGACTTTGCCTCCAGGTGTCTGCTTTGTAAAACAGCTGACACCTGGTGGCTACAGTGCCCACTCTGTGCAGACACCATGTGGAGACTTCCACTTATGATGATTATTTCTGTATTTTATTATTTTTATAATTTGCAAAATTGATGTTTAGATTTTACATTTTTTTGTATTTTAAATTTTGTAAAATTTTCTCTACGTGTTTTTAGTCTCTTCAACCACCGACTGCCATGACCTACTACTACAGTCTATGGCAGTGATGGCTAAGCTTGGCACTCCAGCTGTGGTAAAACTACAACTCCCAAGATGCCCTGCTTGCTTGGTTGCTCTCAGAACTCTATAGAAATAAATAGAGCATGCTGGGAGTCGTAGTTTCACCACAGCTGGAGTGCCAAGGTTAGCCATCACTGGTCTATGGGAACCTCACTGAGCTCCTACAAAGCTCTGCCACAAGCAGGGCTTAATAGGACCTTTACTACAGCAGGCCCTAAAGCCTTCTCGAGACCCCACGCTTCCATAATAACCAAATGGCTCCGCAATCTCGTCACGAAGGGGCGTTGGGTCATCAGGAATGACGTGCTCCCAGTAAAGATGTCATGGACAAAAGCGATTCAAGGATCTGAGGAGTTAAAAGTCTGTGATCTGAGTTTTCTTCAATCACGGACATTGTCTCCAGAAGTCTGCTCAGGAAGATCTTTAAAGACCTCACATCGGTATATCAGCATTACTCCAGCGAGATTTGCGCCTATCATCTGAATGCTGTTGGCCCCATCTCCATCGGTGGCTGCAATGCTGAGAAAACACTTTTTCGCATTATATAACTTAGCCCCTTGGTGCAACAAGGGAGTTTGTTGCACCCAAAGGTTCCACTACCTGTCCCCTATACCTCACCCCCACAGCTTTAAAGGGAACCCGTCATCAACGTTATGCTAACCTCACTGAGGGCGGCATACATGAGTGACAGATATGCTGATGTCAGCGCTGTGTCACTCATCAGCTAAAAGTGAGTGGTTGCCGAGAACCAGCATCATAATCATTGCAGCCCAGGCCTGGAAAAGAGTCACATCTACTGGAGAAGAGTCCTGGTTATTATAATCTGCTCTCCACGACCACCTGCTGATGATTGGCAGTTCTCTCCTAGAGAGAAAACTACGAAGAAGCCGGTCAGTCATCAGCAGGTGGGCGGGAGAGCAGGAGATCATGAGTAACCAGGACTCTTGTCAGGAGGCCGGGACTCTTCTCCAGGCCCAGTCTGCAATGACTGTGATGTTGGTTCTCGGCAACCACTTACTGAAGTCAACTCACCTGTCTCTACTTTACTCTGCCGTTATTATTGGTAGCATAGAGGTGGATGACAGGTTCCCTTTAACTGACCTATTCATGCCTGGCCCTGAAGTTTTGCTGGAGCGCGTTGGCGCAGGCACTGTACAGGGACGGATATCATTGGGCTCCATCCCCGTACAGGGCCCAACAGCCTTACACACAGCTGTCACAGCCGGATCTCCCTGTAATCCCACCACTGTCCCCCTCTCTGACCCCTCAAGGCCTCCAAATGGTCTCATTAGCAGCAGATTTCTAAGTTACTCGGTGCAGTCTCTATGGATCCAACAGATGATGAACACATTGAGATCTGGAGAAAATTCATCACATTCATGTTCCTCAGTGCGGCTGTGTACAATCCTGCTGAAACAGGGCACCGCCCTTAGGGAGCACCACTGCCATGGAGGGGGTACTTGTCTGCACAGTGGTAGGTGTCACATCCACATGACGCCAGGACCCAAGTTTCCAGCAGAAAATTGTCTATAGCATCACACCGCCTGCACCGTCTTCTCTGCTTTCTATAATGCACCTGGTGCCATCTCTTCCCCAGGTAAGTGACACACACACCCGGCCGTCCACATGATGTAATGTGATTCCTCAGACCAGGCCGTCTTCTTCCCATAGTGCACCTGGTGCCATCTCTTCCCCCAGGTAAGTGACGCACACACCCGGCCCACCACATGATGTAATGCAATTCGTCAGACCAGGCCATCTTCTTCCCATAGTGCACCTGGTGCCATCTCTTCTAAAGGTAAGTAACGCACACACACCCAGCCGTCCACATGATGTAATGCGATTCCTCAGAAGACCAGGCCGCCTTCTTCCCATGGTGCTATCTCTTCCCCAGGTAAGTGATGCACACACACCCAGCTGTCTACATGATGTAATGTGATTCCTCAGACCGGGCCGCCTTCTTCCCATAGTGCACCTGGTGCCATCTCTTCCCCAGGTAAGTGACGCACACCCAGCTGTCTACATGATGTAATGTGATTCCTCAGACCAGGCCGCCCTCTTCCCATAGTGCTATCTCTTTCCCAGGTAAGTGACGCGCGCGCACACACACATTGTCCACGTGATGTAATGTGATTCCTCAGACCAGGCCGCCCTCTTCCCATAGTGCACCTGGTGCTATCTCTTCCCCAGGTAAGTGACGCACACACACATTGTCCACGTGATGTAATGTGATTCCTCAGACCAGGCCGCCCTCTTCCCATAGTGCACCTGGTGCCATCTCTTCCCCAGGTAAGTCACCCACACACCCGGCCATCTACATGATGTAATGTGATTCCTCAAACCAGGCCGCCCTCTTCCCATAGTGCCATCTCTTCCCCAGGTAAGTGACGCACACACACCCAGCTGTCCATGTGATGTAATGTGATTCCTCAGACCAGGCCGCCCTCTTCCCATGGTGTCATCTCTTCTAAAGGTAAGTAACGCACACACACCCGGTCCTCCACATGATGTAATGTGATTCCTCAGACCAGGCCGCCCTCTTCCCATGGTGCCATCTCATCCCCAGGTAAGTGACGCACACACACCCAGTTGTCCACGTGATGTAATGTGATTCCTCAGACCAGGCCGCCCTCTTCCCATAGTGCACCTGGTGCCATCTCTTCCCCAGGTAAGTGACGCACACACACATTGTCCACATGATGTTATGTGATTCCTCAGAGCAGGCCGCCCTCTTCCCATAGTGCACCTGGTGCCATCTCTTCCCCAGGTAAGTGACGCACACACACATTGTCCACATGATGTCATGTGATTCCTCAGAGCAGGCCGCCCTCTTCCCATGGTGCTCTCTCTTCCCCAGGTAAGTGACGCACACACACATTGTCTACATGATGTAATGTGATTCCTCAGACCAGGCCGCCTCTTCCACCGCTCTAGTTCTGATACTGTAAACAGTTTTGGCAGTGCACTGGGCTCAGCATGGGCGCTACACATCACAATTTGGTCGCTCAGACCCTTACACTCGCTCATCCTGCCCACTCCCAACACATCAACTTCAAGAACTGGCATTGTACACGCTGCCTAATATACCCCCACCCCGACAGGCTCCATCACAACCAGCTAACCTGTATCATTCTCTGCACCTGTCAGCGGTATTAATGTTATGGCTGCTCAGTGGATATGTTGAGCTCGGGCAGTCTATATCATCACCCACTCGCTGACGTCATCACTATTGCAATGCTTACCTTAAAGTTGCTGGGGTGATGGTGAGTCCAGGCCAACAACATGGCGGCAAAGAGATCTCCAGTGCCCACAAAGACAGCGTCAACCCGGGGTAGCTCCAGGCAGATCCTGAGGGTCTTTATCTGCCCGTCCTCCCCCACTGCAGAAGGGACAGCACAAGCAGGGGGTGTTAATAAGAGGCAACACAGAGGATCTTCAGAATGTACAGCCCCTCCCCATCTGGTAAGATGTCAGTGACCCCCTTTATATCATATAAATACATTGGCGCGGTCAGGCACCCCACAGATATCAGGGAGAACCAAGTTAGTGCCCTGTGGGGTCTCCCCGGGTCCTTTACCTCTTCTCTGGCTCCCCAGTGTGATGAGGTAATCTGAGCCCCGTGGTGACGGAAGATCTGAGCTGGTGATGACCACGGTGCTTGGTCCCAGAGAATGTAGCATGTCCATGACCTGAGTGACGTTAAACGCATCAGTCAGTCATAAGAGGGCGCCGGCAGACAATGACGACACGGAGCCTGGAGGAGGTTCTGCTCACCTGTACAGCATCCTGCTGCGTGTGGATCTTACGTCCTGTCAGCAACCTGAGGAGCAGAGGACAACCTTATCAGCAGGACACACTCACCGCTCCTCCATGACAGACATAGCTAGATCTGCCCCCTATCTTCAGCAAGAAGATCCTATGTTTATAGGACCAGACGCAGGACTGGAGGCGCAGCATAACCTAGAGAAGAGTTAGGACTTCTTGCACCCAGGCTCCATACTTTCCCTTTACAGCTTAAAGGGGTACTCCAGCATTAGGCCACCGTTTATATTTGGCCAGTAATGCACTGTATATAAAGAAATGCACTCACCTGCTCCCCTCTGCTTGCTTCCAGCGCAGAGGCTCCTCGTCCCAGGCCTGTACACACATGGCTACGGCCACCTGCGCTGTGGAAGCCAATCAGTGGCCTCAGAGGTGACATGTCCCCAAGAGGCATGTGAGACAGCAGAGATGTGACCCTATCCAGGTGTGTACAGTCCGGGGCCCGGAGGAATCCCTGAGAGGAGCCTCTGGCTGGAAGCAAGTGGCGGGAGCCGGTGAGTAGATTTCTGTGTTCAGGTGCCGCACGACACTCGCCAAATAGGAAACGTTGCCTAAATATCCCTTCACGTTTGATATTTCTGTGAATAGTGGGAAAAGTGGTAAAAAAACATGGCGGTTGATGCCTCACAGCAGGGCTCCATCAGGGCTATAGGTCACTGTGCGGGGGACTTACATGATGGCCCAAAACAACCTACCTACAAAGTGAGAGCACTGACCTTCCACATATCACCGACTCGTTTACAGAATGTTTGTCCTTTGATGGAGCATGCCCACAACTCATCTCTCCCTCTCTGCTCAGTCACCTCTGTATATGTCATATAGCATGCCCACAACACTCTCATCTCTCCCTCTCTGCTCAGTCACCTCTGTATATGTCACAGGGAATGCCCACAACACTCATCTCTCCCTCTCTGCTCAGTCACCTCTGTATATGTCACAGGGAATGCCCACAACACTCATCTCTCCCTCTCTGCTCAGTCACCTCTGTATATGTCACAGGGAATGCCCACAACACTCATCTCTCACTCTCTGCTCAGTCACCTCTGTATATGTCACAGGGAATGCCCACAACTCTCATCTCTCCCTCTCTGCTCCACGACCTCTGTATATGTCACAGGGAATGCCCACAACTCTCATCTCTCCCTCTCTGCTCAGTCACCTCTGTATATGTCACAGGGAATGCCCACAACTCATCTCTCCCTCTCTGCTCAATCACCTCTGTATATGTCACAGGGAATGCCCACAACTCTCATCTCTCCCTCTCTGCTCAGTCACCTCTGTATATGTCACAGGGAATGCCCACAACTCTCATCTCTCCCTCTCTGCTCAGTCACCTCTGTATATGTCACAGGGAATGCCCACAACTCTCATCTCTCCCTCTCTGCTCAGTCACCTCTGTATATGTCACAGGGAATGCCCACAACACTCATCTCTCCCTCTCTGCTCAGTCACCTCTGTATATGTCACAGGGAATGCCCACAACACTTATCTCTCCCTCTCTGCTCAGTCACCTCTGTATATGTCATATAGCATGCCCACAACACTCATCTCTCCCTCTCTGCTCAATCACCTCTGTATATGTCACAGGGAATGCCCACAAACTCTCATCTCTCCCTCTCTGCTCAGTCACCTCTGTATATGTCACAGGGAATGCCCACAACACTCCTCTCTCCCTCTCTGCTCAGTCACCTCGGTATCTGTCACAGGAATGCCCACAACTCTCATGCTCTCCCTCTTCTGCCCTCAGTCACCTCTGTATATGTCACAGGAATGCCCACAACACTCATCTCTCCCTCTCTGCTCATGCTACCTCTGTATATGTCACAGGGAATGCCCACAACACTCATCTCTCCCTCTCTGCTCCGTCACCTCTGTTATAGGTCACAGGGAATGCCCACACAACCACTCATCTCTTCCCTCGCTGCTCAGTCACCTCTGTATGTTCACCGGGAATGCCCACAACACTCATCTCTCCCTCTCTGCTCAGTCACCTCTGTATATGTCACAGGATGCCCCCTCACTCTCCCTCTCTGCTCAGTCACCTCTGTAGTGTCCCGGGGAATGCCCCACAACAACTCATCTCTCCCTCTCTGCCTGTCATCCTCGCTGTATATGTCCACCAGGGAATGCCCACCAACCACTCATCTCTCCCTCTCTGCTCAGTCACCTCTGTATATGTCACAGGGAATGCCCACAACACTCCATCTCTCCCTCTCTGCTCAGTCACCTCTGTATATGTCACAGGGAATGCCCACAACACTCATCTCTCCCTCTCTGCTCAGTCACCTCTGTATATGTCACAGAGAATGCCCACAACACTCATCCTCTCCCTCTCTGCTCAGTCACCTCTGTATATGTCACAGGGAATGCCCACAAACACTCATCTCTCCCTCTCTGCTCAGTCACCTCTGTATATGTCACAGAGGCATGCCCACAACACTTCATCTCTCCCTCTCTGCTCAGTCACCTCTGTATATGTCACAGAGCATGCCCACAACACTCATCTCTCCCTCTCTGCTCAGTCACCTCTGTATATGTCACAGGGAATGCCCACAACACTCATCTCTCCCTCTCTGCTCAGTCACCTCTGTATATGTCACAGAGAATGCCCACAACATCTCATCTCTCCCTCTCTGCTCAGTCACCTCTGTATATGTCACAGGGAATGCCCACAACTCTCATCTCTCCCTCTCTGCTCCACGACCTCTGTATATGTCACAGGGAATGCCCACAACTCTCATCTCTCCCTCTCTGCTCAGTCACCTCTGTATATGTCACAGGGAATGCCCACAACTCTCATCTCTCCCTCTCTGCTCAGTCACCTCTGTATATGTCACAGGGAATGCCCACAACACTCATCTCTCCCTCTCTGCCTCAGTCACCTCTGTATATGTCACAGGGAATGCCCACAACACTTATCTCTCCCTCTCTGCTCAGTCACCTCTGTATATGTCATATAGCATGCCCACAACCACTCATCTCTCCCTCTCCTGCTCAATCACCTCTGTATATGTCACAGGGAATGCCCACAAATCTCATCTCTCCCTCTCTGCTCAGTCACCTCTGTATATGTCACAGGGAATGCCCACAACACTCCTCTCTCCCTCTCTGCTCAGTCACCTCTGTATATGTCACAGAGAAAGCCCACAACCCTTTCATCGCTCCCTCTCTGCTCAATCACCTCTGTATATGTCACAGGGAATGCCCACAACTCTCATCTCTCCCTCTCTGCTCAATCACCTCTGTATATGTCACAGGGAATGCCCACAACACTCATCTCTCCCCCTCTGCTCAGTCACCTCTGTATATGTCACAGGGAATGCCCACAACTCTCATCTCTCCCTCTCTGCTCAGTCACCTCTGTATATGTCACAGAGAATGCCCACAACACTCATCTCTCCCTCCCTGCTCAGTCACCTCTGTATATGTCACAGGGAATGCCCACAACTCTCATCTCTCCCTCTCTGCTCAGTCACCTCTGTATATGTCATAGAGCATGCCCACAACACTCATCTCTCCCTCTCTGCTCAGTCACCTCTGTAAATGTCACAGGGAATGCCCACAACACTCCTCTCTCCCTCTCTGCTCAGTCACCTCTGTATATGTCACAGGGAATGCCCACAACACTCTCATCTCTCCCTCTCTGCTCAGTCACCTCTGTATATGTCACAGAGAATGCCCACAACACTCCTCTCTCCCTCTCTGCTCAGTCACCTCTGTATATGTCACAGGGAATGCCCACAACACTCATCTCTCCCTCTCTGCTCAGTCACCTCTGTATATGTCATAGAGCATGCCCACAACACTTATCTCTCCCTCCCTGCTCAGTCACCTCTGTATATGTCATAGAGCATGCCCACAACACTCATCTCTCCCTCTCTGCTCAGTCACCTCTGTATATGTCACAGGGAATGCTCACAACACTCATCTCTCCCTCTCTGCTCAGTCACCTCTGTATATGTCACAGAGAATGCCCACAACTCTCATCTCTCCCTCTCTGCTCAGTCACCTCTGTATATGTCATAGAGCATGCCCACAACACTCATCTCTCCCTCTCTGCTCAGTCACCTCTGTATATGTCACCGGGAATGCCCACAACACTCCTCTCTCCCTCTCTGCTCAGTCACCTCTGTATATGTCACAGGGAATGCCCACAACACTCTCATCTCTCCCTCTCTGCTCAGTCACCTCTGTATATGTCACAGGGAATGTCCACAACACTCATCTCTCCCTCTCTGCTCAGTCACCTCTGTATATGTCATAGAGCATGCCCACAACACTCATCTCTCCCTCTCTGCTCAGTCACCTCTGTATATGTCACAGGGAATGCCCACAACTCTCATCTCTCCCTCTCTGCTCAGTCACCTCTGTATATGTCACAGGGAATGCCCACAACACTCATCTCTCCCTCTCTGCTCAGTCACCTCTGTATATGTCACAGGGAATGTCCACAACACTCATCTCTCCCTCTCTGCTCAGTCACCTCTGTATATGTCATAGAGCATGCCCACTACACTCATCTCGCTGCTCAGTCACCTCTGTATATGTCACCGGGAATGCCCACAACACTCATCTCTCCCTCTCTGCTCAGTCACCTCTGTATATGTCACAGGGAATGCCCACAACTCTCATCTCTCCCTCTCTGCTCAGTCACCTCTGTATATGTCACCGGGAATGCCCACAACACTCATCTCTCCCTCTCTGCTCAGTCACCTCTGTATATGTCACAGAGAATGCCCACAACACTCATCTCTCCCTCTCTGCTCAGTCACCTCTGTATATGTCACAGGGAATGCCCACAACTCTCATCTCTCCCTCTCTGCTCAGTCACCTCTGTATATGTCACCGGGAATGCCCACAACACTCATCTCTCCCTCGCTGCTCAGTCACCTCTGTATATGTCACAGGGAATGCCCACAACTCTCATCTCTCCCTCTCTGCTCAGTCACCTCTGTATATGTCATAGAGCATGCCCACAACACTCATCTCTCCCTCCCTGCTCAGTCACCTCTGTATATGTCATAGAGCATGCCCACAACACTCATCTCTCTGCTCAGTCACCTCTGTATATGTCACAGGGAATGCCCACAACACTCATCTCTCCCTCTCTGCTCAGTCACCTCTGTATATGTCATAGAGCATGCCCACAACCCTTTCATCGCTCAGTCACCTCTGTATATGTCACCGGGAATGCCCACAACACTCCTCTCTCCCTCTCTGCTCAGTCACCTCTGTATATGTCACAGGGAATGCCCACAACACTCTCATCTCTCCCTCTCTGCTCAGTCACCTCTGTATATGTCACAGGGAATGTCCACAACACTCTCATCTCTCCCTCTCTGCTCAGTCACCTCTGTATATGTCATAGAGCATGCCCACAACACTCATCTCTCCCTCTCTGCTCAGTCACCTCTGTATATGTCACAGGGAATGCCCACAACTCTCATCTCTCCCTCTCTGCTCAGTCACCTCTGTATATGTCACAGGGAATGCCCACAACACTCATCTCTCCCTCTCTGCTCAGTCACCTCTGTATATGTCACAGGGAATGTCCACAACACTCATCTCTCCCTCTCTGCTCAGTCACCTCTGTATATGTCATAGAGCATGCCCACTACACTCATCTCGCTGCTCAGTCACCTCTGTATATGTCACCGGGAATGCCCACAACACTCATCTCTCCCTCTCTGCTCAGTCACCTCTGTATAGGTCATAGAGCATGCCCACTACACTCATCTCTCCCTCTCTGCTCAGTCACCTCTGTATATGTCATAGAGCATGCCCACAACACTCATCTCTCCCTCTCTGCTCAGTCACCTCTGTATATGTCACAGGGAATGCCCACAACACTCATCTCTCCCTCTCTGCTCAGTCACCTCTGTATATGTCACCGGGAATGCCCACAACACTCATCTCTCCCTCTCTGCTCAGTCACCTCTGTATATGTCACAGGGAATGCCCACAACACTCATCTCTCCCTCTCTGCTCAGTCACCTCTGTATATGTCACAGGGAATGCCCACAACTCTCATCTCTCCCTCTCTGCTCAGTCACCTCTGTATATGTCACCGGGAATGCCCACAACACTCATCTCTCCCTCTCTGCTCAGTCACCTCTGTATATGTCATAGAGCATGCCCACAACACTCATCTCTCCCTCCCTGCTCAGTCACCTCTGTATATGTCATAGAGCATGCCCACAACACTCATCTCTCTGCTCAGTCACCTCTGTATATGTCACAGGGAATGCCCACAACACTCATCTCTCCCTCTCTGCTCAGTCACCTCTGTATATGTCATAGAGCATGCCCACAACACTCATCTCTCCCTCCCTGCTCAGTCACCTCTGTATATGTCACAGAGAATGCCCACAACACTCATCTCTCCCCCTCTGCTCAGTCACCTCTGTATATGTCACAGGGAATGCCCACAACACTCATCTCTCCCTCTCTGCTCAGTCACCTCTGTATATGTCACAGGGAATGCCCACAACACTCATCTCTCCCTCCCTGCTCAGTCACCTCTGTATATGTCATAGAGCATGCCCACAACACTCATCTCTCCCTCCCTGCTCAGTCACCTCTGTATATGTCATAGAGCATGCCCACAACACTCATCTCTCTGCTCAGTCACCTCTGTATATGTCACAGGGAATGCCCACAACACTCATCTCTCCCTCTCTGCTCAGTCACCTCTGTATATGTCACAGGGAATGCCCACAACACTCATCTCTCCCTCTCTGCTCAGTCACCTCTGTATATGTCACAGGGAATGCCCACAACACTCATCTCTCCCTCTCTGCTCAGTCACCTCTGTATATGTCACAGGGAATGTCCACAACACTCATCTCTCCCTCTCTGCTCAGTCACCTCTGTATATGTCATAGAGCATGCCCACTACACTCATCTCGCTGCTCAGTCACCTCTGTATATGTCACCGGGAATGCCCACAACACTCATCTCTCCCTCTCTGCTCAGTCACCTCTGTATAGGTCAGAGAGCATGCCCACTACACTCATCTCTCCCTCTCTGCTCAGTCACCTCTGTATATGTCATAGAGCATGCCCACAACACTCATCTCTCCCTCTCTGCTCAGTCACCTCTGTATATGTCACAGGGAATGCCCACAACACTCATCTCTCCCTCTCTGCTCAGTCACCTCTGTATATGTCACCGGGAATGCCCACAACACTCATCTCTCCCTCTCTGCTCAGTCACCTCTGTATATGTCACAGGGAATGCCCACAACACTCATCTCTCCCTCTCTGCTCAGTCACCTCTGTATATGTCACAGGGAATGCCCACAACTCTCATCTCTCCCTCTCTGCTCAGTCACCTCTGTATATGTCACCGGGAATGCCCACAACACTCATCTCTCCCTCTCTGCTCAGTCACCTCTGTATATGTCATAGAGCATGCCCACAACACTCATCTCTCCCTCCCTGCTCAGTCACCTCTGTATATGTCATAGAGCATGCCCACAACACTCATCTCTCTGCTCAGTCACCTCTGTATATGTCACAGGGAATGCCCACAACACTCATCTCTCCCTCTCTGCTCAGTCACCTCTGTATATGTCATAGAGCATGCCCACAACACTCATCTCTCCCTCTCTGCTCAGTCACCTCTGTATATGTCACAGGGAATGCCCACAACTCTCATCTCTCCCTCTCTGCTCAGTCACCTCTGTATATGTCACAGAGAATGCCCACAACACTCATCTCTCCCCCTCTGCTCAGTCACCTCTGTATATGTCACCGGGAATGCCCACAACACTCATCTCTCCCTCTCTGCTCAGTCACCTCTGTATATGTCACCGGGAATGCCCACAACACTCATCTCTCCCTCTCTGCTCAGTCACCTCTGTATATGTCACAGAGAATGCCCACAACACTCATCTCTCCCTCGCTGCTCAGTCACCTCTGTATATGTCACAGGGAATGCCCACAACTCTCATCTCTCCCTCTCTGCTCAGTCACCTCTGTATATGTCACAGAGAATGCCCACAACACTCATCTCTCCCCCTCTGCTCAGTCACCTCTGTATATGTCACAGGGAATGCCCACAACACTCATCTCTCCCTCTCTGCTCAGTCACCTCTGTATATGTCACAGGGAATGCCCACAACACTCATCTCTCCCTCCCTGCTCAGTCACCTCTGTATATGTCATAGAGCATGCCCACAACACTTTCTATCTATGGAAGCCCAGGAGATCCAGCCCCCCAGGCTGCGTCTCCTAGGCAACCGTCAGCTTCTTACACTGTACAACACTGACAGTTCAATGCAGCACAATACGGCATGTATTACTGCGCTGAAACAGATCAAACGCTGAAAAGTCCCAGTGTGACAAAAATAAATAAAAGTGAAAAGTGTTTTTTATTAATAAAAAAAGTTTCAATTAAAAAAAAGCCCTTTGACCTTATAAAATCAAGTACAATAAAAAAATAGACAGACTTATTAGGTATCGCCGCGTCCATACCGGCTCTATAAAAATGTCACATGATCCACCCCGTCAAATGAAGAAATAACTACTTGTTACCTTGCCCCAAAAAAGGGTAATTTTGATTAAAAAAATCATATGTACCCAAAAATGGTACCAATAAAAATATCATCTCTTCCTGCAAAAATCAAGCCCCTACACTAGACGATCGGCAGAAAAATAAAAAAAACATGTCGTTCAGAAAATGAAGACAAAAATGCTTTATTATGTAAAACAAACAAAAAAAAAATTAAATACACATTTGGTATCGTCACATCCATATCTAACTGCTCTATAAAAACAACACATGATCTAACCAGTCAGAACAGCCATTTTGTGGTTACCTTGCCTAAAAAAAGTGCAATATTGAGTGATCAAAAATCATATGTACCCCAAAATAGTACCAATAAAACTGTCCCCTCATCCCATAATTTCCAAAATGGGGTCACGGGGGGTTTCCACTCTAGGGGTGCATCAGGGAGGCTTTTAAATGTCATATAGCAACTTAAAATTATTCCAGTAAAATCTCCCTTCCAAAATCCATATGGCGCTCCTTTCCTTCTGCGCCCTGCCGTGTGCCCGTACAGCAGTTTACGACCACATGTGGGGTGTTTCTGTAAACTGCAGAATCAGGGTAATAGATTTTGAGTTGTGTTTGGCTGTTAACCCTTAAACTGCAAAAAAAAAAAAAAAAAAAAATGTGAAATTTAGAAATTTCACAATTTTCCTTTAATTCTTATGGAACACCTAAAGTGTTAAAGTTTGTAAAGCCAGTTTTGAATAATTTGAGGGGAGTAGGTTCTAAAATGGAGTCATTTATGGGCGATTTCTGCTATGTAAGTCCCACAAAGCGACTTCATTACTGGACTGGTCCTTAAAAAAAAGTGGGTTTTGGAAATTTTCTTTGATTTTATTTTATTAAATATACTTTAATTTTCTATTTTTACTATAGTTTTACATCCCTAAAGCACATTATTCAGTGTGTGTTTAAAACTCAGATCTTCGTATACTGCTGACAGCTCAGTGGTGTACGGAGTACTCATTTTATAAATGGGCAGCAGCGCAGGGAGTACGGGCAGGAGCGCACATTGCTTCTCCTGCCCGTGCTCCCTGGACAATTATATACTCTTAGCATAGTCTAGGGCAGTGTTTCCCAACCAGTGTGCCTCCAGCTGTTGCAAAACTACAACTCCCAGCATGCCTGGACAGCCTTTGGCTGTGCGGGCATGCTGGGAGTTGTAGTTTTGCAACAGCTGGAGGCACACTGGTTGGGAAACACTGGTCTAGGGTACCATGTACCCATGTACTAGGCCAGGATTAGCTGAGTGGAACAGGCTTCTGCCTGCTCCGCTAAGCTAAGAGAACTGTCAGTCCCCTGATCTGCTAAAGGTTTTACCATGACCCTCATAGTCCCCTGATCTGCCGAAGGTTTTACCATGACCCTCATAGTCCCCTGATCTGCTGAAGGTTCTACCATGGCCCTCACAGTCCTCTGATCTGCTGAAGGTTCTACCATGGCCCTCACAGTCCTCTGATCTGCTGAAGGTTCTACCATGGCCCTCACAGTCCTCTGATCTGCTGAAGGTTCTACCATGGCCCTCACAGTCCCCTGATCTGCTGAAGGTTCTACCATGGCCCTCACAGTCCTCTGATCTGCTGAAGGTTCTACCATGGCCCTCACAGTCCTCTGATCTGCTGAAGGTTCTACCATGGCCCTCACAGTCCTCTGATCTGCTGAAGGTTCTACCATGGCCCTCACAGTCCCTTGATCCGCTGAAGGTTTTACCACAGCCTTCACAGTCCCCTGATCTGCTGAAGGTTTTACAATGGCTCTCTCAGTCCCCTGATCTGCTGAAGGTTTTAACATGGCTCTCTCAGTTCCCTGATCTGCTAAAGGGTTTACCATGGCTCTCTGTCCCCTGATCTGCTGAAGCTTTTACCATGGTTCTCACAGTTCTCTTATCTGCTGAAGGTCTTACCATGGCCCTCTGTCACGGCCTTTGCTGTGTGCGCCGTGACACTTGTGCCATGCCTGCGGTTGCCGGTGGCAACGTGTTGTTGTGAAGGCATGTGGTGGCAGTGTCTCGGCTTTGGCTGTGTGCGCCGTGACATGGTTGCCACGCATGCAGTTGTCCTGTGGTAACGTTGTGTTGCTTGTTGGCTGGTGTGTGCACTTCCCCTTTAAGTTGTAGCCTCCCTCTGTCTGGTGCTGTAAGGGTTAACTCCCTGACTGGGTGTGGTCACTTGGCTTTTATCTCCTGTGGCTTCCTGGCTGGAGTCAGTTGTACTTCAGCTGTCGTTGGTGCTGGAGCTCTGCTCCAGTCCAGGGTGTTCTATCTGCCCAGCCCTTGAGGGCTACCTTGTAGGACATCGATGTCATCTGCAAGGTCATTCCTTTATTTCCCTTATCCTCTGTGTACCCAACCTCACTTGTATGTTTGGTGTGGGTTTATGTTCAGGGTTTGTTGTACGTCTTGTTTGTTGTTACATGTCTGGGCTGTTGTTGGTGTTTGTCCCTGCATGCGTGCAAGATGTTTCCCCTGTGTATGTTGTACTTCCGTGAGGTGGCTGGTTTCCCGGAGGGGTGAACCATAAGTCTGTATGTAGCGCTGCTTGGGGCTGCCATGCACTGTGTGAGCATGGGGGGCTCTGGCAGAGTTGGTATGCTGGATTCCTGTGTGGGTTGTTTGTACTGTGACCTGCTGTGTGTTCGGGCTCCTGTACTGATGCACGGGTTCCAGTTGTGGAGGCTTCGGCAGGTAAGTGAGTTGTCTTGTTGTTCTTACCTGCCGATCCTCTTGCTGCATATGGTCTTTTCCTTTCCTTGCTGCTAGGCCATTTGAGACTCCTGTTCATCTGTGTCTGGGAAGAACAGGTCGTCTCTCCCCTGCTCCTATGTGAGATATTATCAGGTCGACTCAGGGCCAAAGGTATCCTGGTATGAGCCGTCCTACCATCCAGGTCTGCTCATACGGTAACTCGTGTAGGTGTGATATATAGACCACCTGATCAAGTTAAAGAACTAGATGATCTACTAGTTGAAGAAATAGCTAAAATGACAATGAAAGGAGAAGTTATCATTATGGGAGATTTCAATCTTCCAGATATAAACTGGAAAAGCAAAATAGCAAGTTCTGCCAGGAGTACAGATATTCTAAATTCCCTACTGGGGTTATCCCTACAACAAATGGTTGAGGAGCCAACCCAGAGGGAGGCCATTTTGGATTTGATATTCACAAATGGGGATTCGGTATATGATGTCATTGTCGGCGAAACCTTGGGATCTAGTGATCACCAGTCAGTGTGGTTTAATATAAGAACTGTGAAAGAGTCCCACCACACAAAAACAAAAGTTTTAGATTTTAGAAAAACAGACTTTTCAAAAATGAAATTAGTCATAAATGAGTCCTTATCAGACTGGAACGGATTACATGGAGTCCAGGAGAAATGGGACTACTTAAAAGGTGCATTATTGAAAGCAACAGAAAATTGCATTAGACTTGTCAGTAAAAGCAAAAAAAGGAAGAGACCCCTGTGGTACTCGGCAGAAGTGGCCCAAATCATTAAAAATAAAAAGCTAGCATTTTGTAATTATAAAAAAACCCAGAGCAATGAAGATAAGGAAATCTACAAGATTAGGCAGAAAGAGGCCAAGCAAGTTATAAGAACTTCTAAAGCTCAGGCAGAAGAGAAACTAGCTCAGTCTATGAAAAAAGGGGATAAGACATTCTTCAGATATATAAATGAAAAAAGGAAATTAAAACAAGGAATAACTAAATTAAAAACAAAGGACGGAAGGTATGTAGAAGAGAATAAAGGGCTAGCCGACTGCCTTAATGAATACTTCTGTTCAGTTTTTACAAAAGAAAAAGAAGGAGAAGGACCTCCACTAGAAAGGATGACTATTAAATCGTTTGATGCATGTGTCTTTACAGAGGAAGATGTTCTAAGTTTGCTGTCTAAAGTGAAGACAAATAAGTCACAGGGGCCTGATGAGATACACCCAAAATTATTAAAAGAGCTTAGTGGTGAGCTGGCAAAACCGTTAACAGATTTATTTAACCAATCATTAGTAACAGGAGTCGTCCCGGAAGATTGGAAATTGGCAAATGTCGTGCCCATTCACAAGAAAGGTAGTAGGGAGGAATCGAGCAACTATAGACCAGTGAGTCTGACATCAATAGTAGGCAAATTAATGGAAACCCTATTAAAGGATAGGATTGTGGAACATCTAAAATCCCATGGATTGCAAGATGAAAAACAGCATGGGTTTACTTCAGGGAGATCATGTCAAACTAATCTTATAGATTTTTTTTGACTGGGTGACTATAATAATAGATGGTGGAGGTGCAGTAGACATCGCTTATCTAGATTTTAGTAAGGCTTTTGATACTGTCCCACATAGAAGACTTATCAATAAACTGCAGTCATTGAGCTTGGACTCCCATATTGTTGAGTGGATTAGGCAGTGGCTGAGTGACAGGCAACAGAGGGTTGTAGTCAATGGAGTATATTCAAAACAAGGTCATGTTACCAGTGGGGACCTCAGGGATCTGTACTGGGACCAATTTTGTTTAATATCTTCATAAGTGATATTGCAGAAGGCCTCAATGGTAAGGTTTGTCTTTTTGCTGATGACACAAAGATATGTAACAGGGTTGATGTTCCTGGAGGGAAACGCCAAATGGAAAAGGATTTAGGAAAACTAGAAGAATGGTCAGAACTCTGGCAACTGAAATGTAATGTGGATAAGTGCAAGATAATGCACCTGGGGCGTAAAAACCCAAGGGCAGAATATACAACCAGTGATACAGTCCTGACCTCAGTATCTGAGGAAAGGGATTTAGAAGTAATTATTTCAGAAGACTTAAAGGTGGGAAGACAATGTAATAAAGCAGCACGAAATGCCAGCAGAATGCTTGGATGTATAGGGAGAGGTATAAGCAGTAGAAAGAGTGAAGTGCTTATGCCGCTGTACAGAACACTGGTGAGACCTCACTTGGAGTATTGTGCGCAGTACTGGAGGCCATATCTCCAGAAGGATATAGATACTCTAGAGAGAGTTCAGAGAAGAGCTACTAAACTGGTCCATGGATTGCAGGATAAAACTTACCAGGAAAGATTAAAGGACCTTAATATGTAGAGCTTGGTAGAAAGAAGAGACCGAGGGGATATGAGAGAGACTGCTAAATACATAAAGGGAATCAACTCGGTAAAGGAGGAGAGCAGATTTAAAAGAAGAAAAACTACCACAAGAGGACACAGTTTTAAATTAGAGGGGCAAAGGTTTAAAAGTAATATAAGGAAGTATTACTTTACTGAGAGAGTAGTGGATGCATGGAATAGCCTTCCTGCAGAAGTGGTAGCGGCAAATACAGTGAAGGAGTTTAAGCATGCATGGGATAGGCATAAGGCTATCCTTCATATAAGATAGGGCCAGGGACTATTCATAGGATTCAGATATATTGGGCAGACTAGATGGGCCAAATGGTTCTTATCTGCCGACACATTCTATGAGTTAGGGTGAGGATTAGGGACGCAATAGGAGGTGACCTGCTCCCTGATTCCGGCATCCTGGCGCTAGCTGCTTCCCCTTTATACCCGACATTGTACAATGGGGGGTTTCCCCACTCCCCAACGTGACACCCTCACAGTCCTCTGATCTGCTGAAGGTTTTACCATGGCCCTCACAGTCCCCTGATCTGCTGAAGGTTTTACCATGGCCCTCACAGTCCTCTGATCTGCTGAAGGTTTTACCGTGGCCCTCACAGTCCCCTGATCTGCTGAAGGTTTTACCATGGCCCTCACAGTCCCCTGATCTGATTAAGGTTTTACCATGGCCCTCACAGTCCCCTGATCTGCTGAAGGTTTTACCATGGCCCTCACAGTCCCCTGATCTGATGAAGGTTTTACCATGGCCCTCACAGTCCCCTGATCTGATGAAGGTTTTACCATGGCCCTCACAGTCCCCTGATCTGATGAAGGTTTTACCATGGCCCTCACAGTCCCCTGATCTGATGAAGGTTTTACCATGGCCCTCACAGTCCCCTGATCTGATGAAGGTTTTACCATGGCCCTCACAGTCCCCTGATCTGATGAAGGTTTTACCATGGCCCTCACAGTCCCCTGATCTGATGAAGGTTTTACCACGGCCTTCACCGTCCCCTGATCTACTAAAGATCTTACCATGGCCCTCACAGTCCCCTGATCTGCTGAAGGTCTTACCATGGCCCTCACAGTCCCCTGATCTGCTGAAGGTTTTACCATGGCCCTCACAGTCCCCTGATCTGCTGAAGGTTTTACCATGGCCCTCACAGTCCCCTGATCTGCTGAAGGTCTTACCACGGCCCTCACAGTCCCCTGATCTACTAAAGATCTTGCCACGGCCCTCACAGTCCCTTGATCTGCTGAAGGTCTTACCATGGCCCTCACAGTCCCCTGATCTGCTGAAGGTTTACCATGGCCCTCACAGTCCCCTGATCTGATGAAGGTTTTACCATGGCCCTCACAGTCCCCTGATCTGATGAAGGTTTTACCATGGCCCTCACAGTCCCCTGATCTGATGAAGGTTTTACCATGGCCCTCACAGTCCCCTGATCTGATGAAGGTTTTACCATGGCCCTCACAGTCCCCTGATCTGATGAAGGTTTTACCATGGCCCTCACAGTCCCCTGATCTGATGAAGGTTTTACCATGGCCCTCACAGTCCCCTGATCTGATGAAGGTTTTACCACGGCCTTCACCGTCCCCTGATCTACTAAAGATCTTACCATGGCCCTCACAGTCCCCTGATCTGCTGAAGGTCTTACCATGGCCCTCACAGTCCCCTGATCTGCTGAAGGTTTTACCATGGCCCTCACAGTCCCCTGATCTGCTGAAGGTCTTACCACGGCCCTCACAGTCCCCTGATCTACTAAAGATCTTGCCACGGCCCTCACAGTCCCTTGATCTGCTGAAGGTCTTACCATGGCCCTCACAGTCCCCTGATCTGCTGAAGGTTTTACCATGGCCCTCACAGTCCCCTGATCTGATGAAGGTTTTACCATGGCCCTCACAGTCCCCTGATCTGATGAAGGTTTTACCATGGCCCTCACAGTCCCCTGATCTGATGAAGGTTTTACCACGGCCTTCACCGTCCCCTGATCTACTAAAGATCTTACCATGGCCCTCACAGTCCCCTGATCTGCTGAAGGTCTTACCATGGCCCTCACAGTCCCCTGATCTGCTGAAGGTCTTACCATGGCCCTCACAGTCCCCTGATCTGCTGAAGGTTTTACCATGGCCCTCACAGTCCCCTGATCTGCTGAAGGTCTTACCACGGCCCTCACAGTCCCCTGATCTACTAAAGATCTTGCCACGGCCCTCACAGTCCCTTGATCTGCTGAAGGTCTTACCATGGCCCTCACAGTCCCCTGATCTGCTGAAGGTCTTACCATGGCCCTCACAGTCCCCTGATCTGCTGAAGGTCTTACCATGGCCCTCACAGTCCCTTGATCTGCTGAAGGTTTTACCCTGGCCCTCACTGTCCCTGATCTGAACATCATTGAAATCTGTGGA